>NC_089820.1:64065351-64155351 GCF_029633855.1 Hoplias malabaricus
CCTTTAATCTGTACTGGGGCCAATAGAGGGATTCTTGCATTAGTAGTTTTTTTTTTTTTTAATGCCATCCAATAGCTTTAGATTATCCATGGCCCCAACCCCCACCTAGTCCAACTTAACGCCAGCTCTCTCTCTCTCTCTCTCTCTCTCTCTCTCTCTCTCTCTCTCTCTCTCTCTCTCTCTCTCTCTCCCTCTCTCTCTCCCTCTCTCTCTGTCTCTCTCTCTCTCTCTCTCTCTCTCTCTCCCTCTCTCTATGTCTCTCTCTCTCCCTCTCTCTGTCTCTCTCTCTCTCCCTCTCCCTCTCTCTCTCTCTCCCTCTCTCTCTCTCCCTCTCTCTCTCTCCCTCTCTTTCTCCCTCTCTCTCTGTCTCTCTCTCTCTCCCTCTCTCTCTCTCTGTCTTTCTCTCTCCCTCTCTCTCTCTCTCTCTCTCTCTCCCTCCCTCTCTCTCTCTCTCTCTCGCTCTCTCTCTCTCTCTCTCTCTCTCTCTCTCTCTCTCTCTCTCTCTCTCTCCCTCTCTCTATGTCTCTCTCTCTCCCTCTCTCTGTCTCTCTCTCTCTCTCCTCTCCCTCTCTCTCTCTCTCTCCCTCTCTCTCTCTCCCTCTCTTTCTCCCTCTCTCTCTGTCTCTCTCTCTCTCCCTCTCTCTCTCTCTGTCTTTCTCTCTCCCTCTCTCTCTCTCTCTCTCCCTCCCTCTCTCTCTCTCTCTCTCTCTCTCTCTCTCTCTCTCTCTCTCTCTCTCTCTCTCTCTCTCTCTCTCTCTCTCTCTCGCCCATGGCAGTGTAATAAAGTGTGCTCTTAAAGAAAATAATGTTAAGAAGTTTTCTCACTTATTGAGAAAACATGTTAAACACTGCATTATTTTTCTTTGTGTGAAATGTTTCTTTCCTCAGGGGCTGATCGGTCTGTCAGACTGGATCAAAACACCACATGCATGTTCAAAATTCAAAGCAGATCATTTGTCATTTGTTTGGATATACGCTGTCATCAAACACAGGGGTTGCTTACTCTGTATGTTCTGAATGCTGAAGTTTTTATTACCTTGTAGCCCACACATGATATTAGGCATGGGGATCTAGGGCTCATCTGCAGCAGCTCCAGAGTGTTTCTATTGGTAAATATTTGCACCCAATGATTCTGGTCAGGCTCTGGACCCAACATGACCCTCATCAGAATGAAACACTTAAAGAATATGAATAAATAAAGGAATCACTAAAACATCCCTGATTCTGCCAGGGGAAGAGGTCTGATACGCAGCAAAAACAAGGACTGCAGAAGTACTGAGAGAAGAGGACATCTACAGGGGTTGGACAATGAAAGTGAAACACCTGGTTTTTAGACCACAGTAATGTATTAGTGTGGTGTAGGGCCTCCTTTTGCGGCCGATACAGCGTCAGTTCGTCTTGGGAATGACATACACAAGTCCTGCACAGTGGTCAGAGGGATCTGAAGCCATTCTTCTTGCAGGATAGTGGCCAGGTCTCTACGTGATGCTGGTGGAGGAAAACGTTTCCTGACTCGCTCCTCCTCCAAAACACCCCAAAGTGGCTCAATAATATTTAGATCTGGTGACTGAGATGTTCAACTTCACTTTCATGTTCATCAAACCAGTCTTTCACCAGTCTCGCTGTGTGTATTGGTGCGTTGTTGTCCTGATACACGGCACCGCCCTTCAGGACACAGTGTTTGAACCATTGGATGCACCTGGTCTTACTGGTGCAGTGTGCAGTTAATGAAGATTGTCCACCAGGCTGCTCCAGTTTAGCCCTGAAACCTCCCACACTACAATGACAGGGGTTTCACTTTCATTGTCCAACCCCTGTATGTTACTGTTATCATGTGTTATCATGTGTATGTTGCATTATCAGTTTTTATTTAAGGCATATTTATAGCACATTTAAGAAAAATGAAGAATTTCAACCAGTGCCTGCCCTACTTCTAATGAACATTTGACTGCTTTCATTTTATCACATAAAACAATCTTAATTGTGTTGATTTATCCAAATAAATAACCTAAAGATTATGCAGCGATTCATTTGTAGTTTGTTTTGTTCCCTTCAGGCTTTGAGCTGTAGTCACACTGCATTATGCCCTAATTGTAAATTCATTATTAAATGGAAATGTAGAAGTTGTTTAACTTCTCCACGTCTACATCTACATACTTCTGCAGATGGAGTCACTGTCTGTGGAGACGAATGGCCATTTGATAACGGAAATAATTATTCACCACAGAAGATCTTTTGAGCTCATTGTGAGTGAAATAATCTTAAATGCTGACACTCTATCTAATCTTTTAGAAGTACATTTATAAAGTTTCCTCAATCTATTGACCTCATAATTCATTGAGATTTACATAATTTCCACAATTTCCTTAATATTAATGTTTATGGAATTCTGAGGCAATTTCACAACAGTTATTAGCTCATAAAGAGGAGCTGTGTACAAAATAATGAGAAAACACCCCCCCTGTGGCTAGAATTACTACAATTGTATATTGCTACGTCTAAATTATTCGTTTTTTTTAAAGAAATAAGGTTTGAAAGCTATAAATTTTCACCTGAAAATATCACTTTATATATTTTTTTAAATCTAGAAATGTGGCATAATATTCTTTAATAGTGAGAAATGTCTGAATGTTTTGTTGTCTGCAAAATGCCAAGAGAATATTTTCTGCAGAACAGAAGAGAGAGAAAGAGGGGGAGAAAGGCTTTTACCCACAACACTCTCACCCTCCTTCACATGCCTCACTCCATCTCTCTTGCACCCATCTTCCTGTGCTTGTTACCACGGCAACAGCACAGGGGCAGAAAGAGAGCAGGGAAGGAGGAGGGAAGAGGGTGGACCGCGGAGTGCTGGAGCAGTCACTGTATTGAGATAACGACCAGCCACACAACAACCTGCAGCTTTTTCCAGCGTTAGCTGGAAACAGGAGAGTGTGCACCTGAGAACAGCTGATGTTTACAATCATAGGCCATGGGTTGGTGGTGAACTAAAGGACACAAGAGCACAAGCAAACACCTCCTCCTCTGTGCAGTGGCCCATTAAATTAAATTCCGTTCAGTGAGATCCTTCGCCACCTTCTGAATGCAAAGAGAGGGAGAGAAACACCAGACATGATGCAGCTAAAGAGAAGATGGCTGAAATGACTGTGACGAAAAACAGCTAGCAAAAAAAATGGTTAAAAGATAAAGAGTAGATAGGTACAAGGAACATAGCTAAAGCCAAAGGGAAAAATGCTAACTAGATCTAAATAAAAGGTAATATTATCTAAAATATTTTTATTTTATTTTTATTTAAAATAATTTATTTATGTAAAAATACAAGGGGACTTAAGAGGAGAGGATTAAAGGGTAGGGGGCTAAAGAAAAGGGGACCAAAGAGAATGGGCTAAATAGGAGAGGACTAAAGAGAATAGAGCTAAAGAGAAAATAGGGGGACTAAAGAGGAGAGGGTTCAAGAGTAGGAGCCTAAAGGGAAGGGGACTAAAGAGGAGAGGGTTAAAGAGTAGGAGGCTAAAGCGAAGGGGACTAAAGAGGAGAGGGTTAAAGAGTAGCGGGCTAAAGAAAAGGGGACCAAAGAGAATGGGCTAAATAGGAGAGGACTAAAGAGAAAATAGATGAATATGGCTAAAGAAAACATGGCTAAAAACAAGAGGGCTAAAGAGATGGCGAAAAGAAAGGGCTGAAGGATAGGGGTATAAAGAAAAGAGGGTCAAAGACAAGGGGTGTAAAGAGGAGAGGGTTAAAGAGTAGGAGGCTAAAGGGAAGGGGACTAAAAAAAGGGCCAAAGAGAAGGGGACTAAAGAGGAGAGGGCTAAAGAAATGAGGGCTGAGAAGAAGGGTTCTAATAAGAAGGGGACTAAAGAGGAGAGGGTTAAAGAGTAGGAGGCTAAAGGGAAGGGGACTAAAAAAAAGGGCCAAAGAGAAGGGGACTGAAGAGGAGAGGGTTAAAGAGTAGCAGGCTAAAGGGAAGGGGACTAAAGAGGAGAGGGTTAAAGAGTAGCGGGCTAAAGGGAAGGGGACTAAAAAAAGGGCCAAAGAGAAGGGGACTGAAGAGGAGAGGGTTAAAGAGTAGCAGGCTAAAGGGAAGGGGACTAAAGAGGAGAGGGTTAAAGAGTAGCGGGCTAAAGGGAAGGGGACTAAAAAAAGGGCCAAAGAGAAGGGGACTGAAGAGGAGATGACTAAAAGCTACAGAGAAGGTGGTTAAAAAGAATGCAGCTAAAGAAATCTATAGAGATGTTAAACTGCATATCCAATGAACAGAAAGGCTGGATTAGGAGCTGAAAGCTATCGTTTGGAAGCCTGTGAAGCTGTAGCCTATGGCACTCTCAGCCAAAGCTTTTCCGTTTGTGTTTAACCATGACAGCCTGTGGTTTATGATTTTTATTTACTGCACTGTGCAAATCAAAATCCTTTGAGAATCTTTAGAACCCGTTTGAACAGATCCCCGTCTCTGAATAAATTAATTACTCACACAGAAATTACTTCTCTGTTCAGCTGAATATGCTTTGCTCTGTGGTTTACACTATTTTTACCTTTTCCTTCGTGGCCTTGAGTCAGAAAAGCTTTGTGTTTTTTAATGGTTCCCATGTCCTAATGAGGGGGTTTATATAGCAGTTTCTTTAAGCAGAATTCCACTGCAGGTATGGTACTACTTTTTACAACCGTTCTACAAGCTCTGTTTATTAGTGAACATTAATAAGCTTCAGTCCTTCACAGGGTGACACACACACATTCAGTTACATATATGGACACTTCTGAGTAGCCAATCCACGTACCAACGTGTGTTTTTGGACCATCAGAAGAAACCCACATGGGCATGAGGAGAACACACCAAACTCCTCACAGACAGTCGCCGGGAGCGGGGCTCAAACCCACAACCTCAAGACACGAGCTGTGTGATTCCAACACCACCCTCCACCCACACAAACACTGTGTTGCGCACTAGCGTGTTGCTTTGTACAGGTCTGCATTAGTGCAGATAGTGCAGAACTGCTTTGTTCTTCTCTAACATAACGTTTTGTATGTTTCCTTACATTTTTTTATATGTTTTTTTCCTTTTAATTGTTTCATTTACCTATATTTCTTTCTTCACTTATTTGGTTATTCCTTTCTTTTATCTATTCTGTTTTTGCATTACTTTCCCCTTTTCAATACATTTTCTCTTTCCTTCTCCAGTTTTCCCCATATTTCCTTCTTTAATTCATTTTAATGATATTCTCCCTACAGATGCTGTAGTTTCTTCAGGAAGTGTACATCTGTTTGTAGAGTGTACCTTATTTAATATACACTCACATAGTAAATAGGAATATCACGAGTGAATGTGGTGCAGGCTTTCTGAAGCTCATTCCTCCAACTGAGATTCATATGATTTATGATCCTCAGTGTGAGACAAGTCCATTAGTCTTGGACGTCTCATCATCTTCACTCTGGCGATCACTGTTGGCTGCAGGCAGCTGGTTAGTCTCATGTGATCAGGAGATACTCAGCTGTCCTGCGTCTGTAGGAGTTCACAGCTTTATTATTCTAAATGCAAATACTTTAAAAGGATGCATGCAGTGTGAGTTTATTCAACAAGATCAGAGAAAGTCTAATTAGCTATCGTAATGAGATCATCTAATTAACATTACTGAGTGTTGTGAATGATGTTCCTCGTCTGCACATAACACAGTGTCTGAATCTGAAATTTTCATCAGCGATTCTTCCTTAACAGTGTGATTATTTGTTGTCGCTGCATTCCTTTTTAAAGCTAAGAACACAATCTGTTTTCTGAACAAACACCTGCGAACAGGAACGTATCCTTACTTCAGTGGCTGTGATTCTGATGGAAGTGGTAACGTGTTGCTCTAAGACTGTTGCAGAGCTTCCTGTAATGAAGGCAGCATGGAGCTTCTTTTATACAGTGATAGGATACACAGCAGCACAAAGAAAACTCCTGAGTCTGAGTTGCAGTCCTGTAGCTTTAGTTAAAACGCATTTATTCCAAATCACCTACAACCTACCTCTGGTTCTAAGCGAGTCTGTGTCTGGATGGCTAAGGGTATATTTTTCAGTTCACTGCGTCATTTAAACACAGCAGAAATTCATGATGGATGGACCAATAGAACTGCTCCAAATTTACTTGGAATTAAATCTTTTTATATTGACTGTAATTTAAAGTTAAGAAGTTTTTTTTACCTTCTCCTTTAAAGTTACTATTTTTGAGATTCTGAACGCTGTTTCTGCCTTTGCTTTGTGGACGTGAGTTTTGGGGAAAGAGCTGCAGGTCCAGGAGAATGGAAGGGCGCCCGTAATCCAGATTAAAGCTGCCGTTCATCCTCCTCACATCCTGCCACGTTCCGCCAAAATCTCACATGCCAATCTGATTGGAAGACGGCTCAGCGCCAATGGTAACCTTCAAGCCACACTCTTAATCACCTTCCAATCAAACAGTCAACAAAGCCTTACTCTGGGGGGCGCTGCTGGGAAACTCCTCTGTGCACTGCTTTGTATTACTTAGCAACACTAAGTAAGATTTGGTATTTTGCTCCTGGGATCCCCCTATGGTTGTAGAGTGTAATTGACTTATACAGCACTGTCCTGAAATGAAGGGATTCCTACCTTCCTCTAAAAGTTACACCGTTTCTGCAGTGTTGAGCCCGGAGTAGCATCGACAGAGTCTCTGTTTGCCCCATTACAGCTCATGGACCATCACAGTGATTTTGAAGCTGTAATTTTTATAGTGTTACTTTAAGGTTAGCTGCTCTCTGAACTAAACGCCGCCTCCAAAACAGATCAGGACCACCTTTCTTTCTGGGCCACAATGTGTGGAGAGAGTCACTCCTTTACACTGCAACTCAAACATTCTGAGGGAATTCGTATGTAATGCTTGTGTGTCTAAATCAGTTTGAGAAAAACAGTTTGAGTTTTTTTGTACAAATTAACAGCAGCCATGAAGACACAGGGCACTTGGTAAAACCTCCAAAAGGTGGAGTTGATGGGAGGCATGAGACCCCTCATCTTGGAGGTTACTGTGTCAGTGGCAGAGACAGCAGTAAGCAGTGAAATACTGAACATAGTGTAAACAGATTAATGCCACACGTTTGTAATTGCAGAAGTAAACTTTGGTGAGGATGATGTGGAAAAACACTTTACGGATCATATGTTAAACTGCGGAGTATCAGGCTCAGTGTGGAATAAAGAGTAAAGAGCTCTGCTTTTGGAGTTTCTGGTTCTGCTTTGAGTGTTGGCAGATTTTACAACGGAGTAAAATATATCTGTGATGAGGGGAGGGATGTGGGGGTGTAACGACCATCTGTCTCTTTGACTGTGGTGTGAGTCTCTGTGAATATGAATGAGCTGTAAGTGTTTGTGTTTGTGGTGGGTGACGTCCATGTGTTGACTCATGCTTATTATTCCATCAGGGCATCTGAATGTGTGAGACCCCCCTTTCACTATTACAGACGCTCCATTAATGCTGTGCCAACACAGAGAGAGAAACATGTTACGCATTTGTGTGAATTTGAGACAGATCAGTCCACACCATCCCCGCTTCAGGAGAAACGTCTATAACCAACCAGACTACAGCTCCCGATTTTAAAACCTGCCCATTAAGTCCAGCAGAGCCAATCAAACACAAGCTCCTGATTAAGGAACCACCCTATGCAGCCAATACAGATTGATCCACACAAACCCTTCTGTGTTAATGGAAGACAGAATGTGCAGAATGTTAATGTGCAGCAGAGGGAACCAGCAGCGCCCCCTACAGTTTAGTTTCATGAAGATGATGATGACTGGTTGGTGTGTTTAGGGAGGGTTGATGATTTTCCGGGGTGGGGGTGGGGGGGGTTTAGTGCGAGATGATGATTGGTCATGGGGTTTAGTGAGGGATGATGATTGGTCATGGGGTTTAGTGAGGGATGATGATTGGTCATGGGGTTTAGTGAGGGATGATGATTGTTCATGGGGTTTAGTGAGGGATGTTGATTAGTCATGGGGTTTAGTGAGGGATGAGGTGGATGATGATTGGTCATGGGGTTTAGTGAGGGATGATGATTGGTCATGGGATTAAGTGAGGGATGATGATTGGTCATGGGGTTTAGTGAGGGATGATGATTGGTCATGGGGTTTAGTGAGGGATGAGGTGGATGATGATTGGTCATGGGGTTTAGTGAGGGATGAGGTGGATGATGATTGGTCATGGGGTTTAGTGAGGGATGATGATTGGTCATGGGGTTTAGTGAGGGATGAGGTGGATGATGATTGGTCATGGGGTTTAGTGAGGGATGAGGTTTAGACCTTTAGACCCCTTTATAAGAGCAGGTTCACTGTATGTACACACGACAGCTTTAGATTCCAGATGATTTACATTCGACACCGATATAATAAGATATTATTTTGGAGATAAGAGCTTGGTGACCGTAGCAGGAGAGTGTTCCCTCGGCCATGGCGTGTCGAGGAGAGTACATTTATAACCTACGTAAGTCCAGTCGACAGACTCAGGCCTTATTAAGGGCTTGGCCTCAGTGTGCACTCACACTGAGGAGACAAACAGACTCCAGTCACTTCAGGGCTTGGCTAATCTCACTCACCTTCCCTCTCTGTGCTCCCCTACTCTCTGCCTCTTATCTGCTACCTCTCTCTCTTTCTTCTCCTCCTCGGCATGTTTTTTCTAGGGTGTTCTTTAAAACAACTGTTTTGTATCCCTTTACTAACATGTATATTAAAATGTTATTATTTTTAAAAAGGAATAAATTGTGTGAAATATTTGCAGAGATTAACAGGAAGATTATTCTATTATAAAAATAGATTCATTTTTAGATTTAATCATAAAACATCGTTACTTGACTTCATTCATTTTCTTGTGAATGCTGAATGCAATCAGATCTTATCAGCAATGTTACAACATTAGTGTAAAGTCTTCCCAGAGGTTAGGGGACAAACTCCAGATCAATCCTCTTTATTTCAGAAGAATGACACATTTCAGACATAAACTGAAGGCAGACAGACAGACCAAACAGACCAGCACTGCCCCCAGAACCAGGGCAGCATCACACGTTCACCCAGTCACTCACACACTCACACCTGTAGACAGTGTCACACTCTCACCCAGACAGTCACACACTCACACCTGTAGACAGTGTCACACTCTCACCCAGACAGTCACACACTCACACCTGTAGACAGTGTCACACTCTCACCCAGACAGTCACACACTCACACCTGTGGAGAGTGTCACACACTTACCCAGTCACTCATACACTCACTCAGTGGATACTCTCTATGTGTGAGTATTGCTGTGTTCAGGATAGAATAGTTGGGGTTAGCGGTGCCGAATGTTCTTCTCTGCTTCTAAATGGTGACAACCCATTTGGACTGAGCTCAGATGAATGGCTGAAGGTGTCGCACTTTCTCTTAGATCAAATAAAGAACACTGTGACAGTGCAATAACCACACCATCCCTCACGACCCACTTAAACTGCGTCAGCGCGGTGGGTTAATGTCAGTCTCAGAGCTCTGCGGACGATCACAGTGTGCAGTGACACAAACATCTGAGTCCATTAGGAACTGCCAGCTCCGAATAAAGAGTCATACACAGTGTCCTGTAAAGGACCACAGACCACATGAGGGACAACCAAAGTCTTAAACGTGCCTGTTGTAGAGTTTCATCTGCCCGTATCCTGTCCATAAGGGGATAACTATCATCCATCTTATCTTATTTCTACCCTCTGCATCTCCTCTTATTCTCATCTTTGTTGTTCCCCATAACTGGCAACTTCCATGATCCCAAAAAGGTGTTAACTATCCCAGAAACAAGGATAACAATTCCTCTCATTTTTCCTGCAATAATCACTGAAAATACATTGTAATAAACAATTACAATGTGTTTATTCTGACCTGTAGATGAGCCAAAAAAAAAAAAACAACATAAAACCAGCTCAAAGTGAAATAGAGTTCACTCCAAAAGGAGGAGTGTTTGTGCAGGTGTAGATTCACATCGGACCAGTACCAGAGCCAGCACCATATACGGAAGTATATTGATGTACAAAGAGCCAATCAGAATGTGGCTAGCACAATCCTGACAGTGAGGCCAGATTAATGCACTGCAGGGATCAGACTCTCTGCCTATTTGTGAACACAGAGTCTGTGGATGAGACTAGGACTAGGCTGGGCCCTACTCTTATCCCTCCTCAAAATCCTACTCCCTCTTCCCAGTGTCCAATGTATATAAGGCCCTCCTAAAATATTCCTTGTTGCACTGGACTGGATTGGTGATGGACAACTGAACTGTGTCTGTGCTTATTTTTTGCATGCATCTGAATAAATCTCAGACTCTGCAGACTTGACTGAGCTGGTGACAGTCTGTAATCCACTCAGCTGCACTCTCTTTATGTTTAAATAATCTCCAGTCAATGCTAAGCTCCAGTCTCTTGTCTCTTCCTAACACCACAAAAACAAGGACTTGCTAAGGACAAATACTTAAAGATTGCAGTACATCACAGAAAGCATAAGGGGAGTAGATATATCTTTTATTTCATTTCAAAGGGCTCTGTATTTCATTCATTCATTCATTATCTGTAACCCTTATCCAGTTCAGGGTCACGGTGGGTCCCGAGCCTACCTAGAATCACTGGGTGCAAAGCAGGAACACACCCTGGAGGGGGCGCCAGTCCTTCACAGGGAAACACACACACACACATTCACTCACACCTATGGACACCTTTGAGTCGCTAATGCACCTACTAATATGGTTTTTTTTTTGGACTGTGGGAGGAAACCTGAGCACCCGGAGGAAACCCGAGCACCCGGAGGAAACCCACGCAGACACAGGTAGAACACACCACACTCCTCACAGACAGTCACCCGGAGGAAACCCACGCAGACACAGAGAGAACAAACCACACTCCTCACAGACAGTCACCCAGAGGAAACCCACGCAGACACAGGGAGAACACACCACACTCCTCACAGACAATCACCCGGAGGAAACCCACGCAGACACAGAGAGAACACACCACACTCCTCACAGACAGTCACCTGGAGGAAACCCACGCAGACACAGGGAGAAAACACCAAACTCCTCACAGACAGTCAACCAGTGCAGGACTTGAACCCATAACCTCCAGGTCCCAGGAGCTGTGTGACTGCTGTGTGTCACTATCTCATACTGAATGAATGAATGAGAGTTCCACTACTACAGCATTTTTCTAGACCGCCATAGTGCTGGACATTCTCTGAAACATTAGCGAGTCTACTCATCTTCCTCCATCAGTGTCCACAGTCATCCCTAAAAACACAGGCATTAAAACGTAAGTATTTCTAATGTTCTGTTTTCCTACTCTTCAGGAAGCCGTGTAGCTTCATGCAGCCGCCTGCGGTGAGGCAGAATCCCCTTCCGCACTCATGAAGGCCATTCTGTTTCTCCTTGTCGTCCTGGAGCAACACATTGACTCATTCATGCTGTAAATAGAGCAGTCACACTGAGATTCATACTCCCAAGGTATGACATAATAATAATCATCATCATAAGCTTCCATATGAATCATTCCTGATTTTCTGGAAGGAAGAGGAAGGTCACTTTGTGCCAAATCAGAGTTCACTCTTCAGAGGCTGGTTCCTGGTTCTCAGCTTAGACTGACAAACAGTTCAAGGACACACTTTTAACAGGCGAAACAGCTACAGATTTACAGAGGTTCTTTAAAGATGCAGTTGGCATAATGTTTCGGCTGTAATTCTTTCCTGAAAAATGCTGGAGGTGAGAGTGCAGACCATGGGTTGGGCTCAATTCTTTGCTGACATTAAGGGCTGCAGTCTTCGGGCACACGTGCCGTAACGTAATATAATTCAGCAATGGGTCTGAAGGGAAGAGGTCCAGGAAAGGATTTGTGGAGATACCTGCTCAGGTTAATCAATATCAAAGGTGTGTTCTGACCAGACACACTGCTCCACAGGGTCTTAATGCCCTCCCATCACAGACTGTGTGGACAGGGCTCTGTAGAAAGATATGGGAACATCCCTAGTGTAAACTACAAATGATGTAGTAACTGAAAATCCACAAAAATGGACATATGTATTTTTTGCACAGCATTAATATACTACCTTGCATTCATCATTTAAAAATCTGTGCAACAAAACAACAGAAGCCTTATAACCTCCTGCACATCCTGTAGTGTGTAAGAATTCGTCGACCACATAAGGGTAATGAATATTAAATGGCTGTTATAGAGCAGTATTAACGTGTGCTGCCCGGCCGTGTCGACCTCAAAGGAATATTGTAGTAAAGTATGGAGCATAAAACACACACAGATGGAAACAAGAGTCTGAGGGTTAAACAAAGAGAAGTAATCTGTGTCACGTAAGGTCTCTCAATCCTCTGTGCCATTAAAGCAGTGTCCACGAGGCTGGAGCTGCGTCCCTCAGCCGACGGATTAATTCAAAACCCACCAACATATGATCAGCCAGGAAGTCACTTACTCAGACATAAGCCACCATAATACACCCAAACCTCCAACATACCAACATAGAAGCTCTGCGTTCTAGATATACTCTTCTGAGTTCTAGATACAGGGATCACACAGTCTTGTGTCCAGATACGACCAGCTATCTTCAAAGATTCACAGTGCAGAAAACAATATTCTGAGGGTGAATGTGTGAATTCAGCAGATTTGCTCCAAAAATCTAGAATAACATCTGAACAAAAACGATCGCTAAAGAAATTCACCAATTCACCAAGAGAAGCTCAGGCACAGAAAAGAATACACACAACTTGATTTGTTCCATTATATTAGCATTCAAATGAATACATGAAAATGTGAAGTCATATTAAATACAGTGTAAATGTGAGATTGTTGTAAGAACTGTGTAAATATATTGTCATTAAACTGTGAGATTTTTGCAAGAATGCTGTATGTTCCATATTTCTAGGTTTTTTTTTTCCATGTTTTAAATCATTTCCCAATTAAACGGCAAAGAGTTTTTGCTTATTTCAAGAAACAAATCCTAATTTAAACAGAATTTGTGAGACACACTGAATGTGACCAATATTTCTGTAGATTCAGAAATGAATAATTGTGTATCTTGGAGAATGCTGAAAAGGGCTAGGTTTGTTTGTGAAAATCGTAAAAGGTGTTTCTGCCTCTGAAACTGTAAATCTGAGCTAGTTTCCTTAAACAGTAATTTTTAATAAAACTATTGTCAAAAGTTAAAAAAATTATTGGAATTCCACTTAAATTTACTGCTCCTAACAAACCCTTGACTCTGAACAGCAGCTGGAACCCCCTCTGTTCCGGCGACCGCTCACCCTGCGCTTTCTGTGAGCCTGGATACCTTTGCTCAGGGGTCGACAACGGCAAGGGCATAAACAGACTTCCTCACCTTCCTATCATAGTAGAGTGCTGCTGAACGGCAGCCTCCAGGAGGCGCTCCAGGATGGTCCACTCCCCCATGGCTGGACTCAGGAGGCATTCACCAAGAGCTGGTTACTGACCCGAGGAACCAGTAACGTTTTCCTCGTCTCCCTGGAGGTAGAGCAGTGACAACAGCAGCAGAACAGAGAAACAGAGGCACTACCGCAGTCTCCTCAGTTCCGAGAAGGTCCAGGCTCCCACATTCTGCATGTTCCTCTCGTGGTTTTGCCTCGTGGTTCTCCTGAGTCTGCCTGGTTCTAGTGTTACTGCATTTTCAGCATGTTCTCTTTAGTCTTCATCAGGCTTCTTTAGGTCTGCTGAAGATCCAGCCTGGCAGCTTCTGGGTCTTCTAAATGTTCATATTGTTCCTCAGAAACTTCTGCTAGTCTGGTTCTTTAGGCTTTATCTTGGATGGTCCTGGTTCTTCAGGGAGAGGAGGAACCTGGAGAGGAATGTTAATTTTACTCCAGCTCTGACCTGCAGCAGCCACTCATAAACAGCCCCAGAGTCCTCGTCTGTGCTTTATCTGTTATAATCCACCAGACACGTTCACCAGGCAGCACCAGCGGCACAATGCCGACCGCGCTCTGGACTCAGGGAGCTGTCAGTTACACACCGTACACATATCTGCACTCTCTCTCTCTCTTTCTCTCTCATGCCAAGCCACACTGATCCTCCACTTCAGTTGTCCGTTTCACTTGCTTCTCTCCAGCCCCGGCAGAAGGACCCCCGCTGCTGTGGTCCCACCTTCGTTCTGTTTCTTCATCATCTTCTTTTATTCCCTCTCTCGTCTTCTCAGTTTCTTTTCTTCTTTCCCTCCGGGTGTCCTCCCTTTCCCCCTCCCTCACCGCACTCTCTGTCCCTCTCTTTCTCTCTGCCTCCTTCCTTCTGACCCTGCTGTCACTACGAGCCTCTCTTACTCTCCGCTTCACTCACACAGCTCCTTGTGCTCTTTCATGCTCTCGCTCTCTCTCTCTCTCCCTCTCCCTCTCTCTCTCTCTCTCTCTCTCTCTCTCTCTCTCTCTCTCTCTCTGTCTGTCTCTCCCTCTCTCTCTCTCTCTCTGTCTCTCCCTCTCTCTCTCTCTCGCTCTCTCTCCCCCACACACACTTCTGTCCTCCACTCCGCTCACGCTTTCTGTCACTGTGGCTGTACGCTCCCTCCCTCCTTTGCGCACCCTCCCTCTCTACTATCACACACAAATACAAACACACATATTCTCTCTCTCTCTCTCTCTCTCTCTCTCTCCTGTTCTTCTCTGTCTCTTTCTGTCCACTCTTGCTCTCTCTACCCCCCTGCTCCTTTCTCAGTTTAAAAAGGCCTTAAATTGGTCAAAGGAAAATCTTCCAATGTCACTCTCTATCTTTCTCTATTTCTCTCCCTCTCTTTCTTCTTTCTCTCCTCACATGCTCACAAATCCAACTCCATAACGTAGGAGACATTTCCATCACTGAGATTTGATCCATTTAGTTATTTGAACTCGCTCAAAATGATGAGATAAATCCACAGGGAGGTGAAATGCAGCACAACCCTTGTCACAGAATGTTCTTCCGCATGTTTCTGCAGTTATGTAGTTCCACCAGGGAGGGCGCCAACACTCCAAACATGCCAAACATACACAATACAGTTTTAATATTATGTACAATCTAGTATATCAGTTAACATTGAACAGTGCCTTCTGTGGGTTCAAAGCAGCTTGTTTAATATTAATTCACTTCTGTAATATTAATATGAATATCAGCATCACGGTAGTGTCACTGTCACACAGTTCCAGGGTTTTGGGGTTGTGGGTTTGAGCCCTGCTGCGGGGTGACTGTCTGTGAGGAGATTGATGTGTTGGCCCAGTGTCTGCGTGGGTTTCCTCCGGGTGCTCCGGCTTCCTCCCACAGTCCAATTACAGACAATGAATGGAAGAAAAGAGAAGCCTGTGAATAACTGATCGTATTTTGCCCTGTACCTCATTCACTGAGCACCACACATTTATGATTACAACCTCATACCACTTCCAACACTGGGTGTGTTGATGCGACCCTTGCTTTCCTGTCTTCCCCTTTTTCTTTCTCTCTCTCCCTCTCTCCCCCTCCTCCACATCCAGCTCATGCGTGTGTCCAGAGGATTATGAGAGAGGAATCATCGCTCTACTCCTCCCTCCATCTCTCTCTGTTTATCCTAGCCCTTCACCTCTTCCTCTGGCTTCTCCCGTCCAAACACCATGCAGAGCTCAGTGTCTTTCTTTTTCATCTCCAATCTTCACTCTCATCTTCTGGGAGCTGTTTTGGAGCGGCGTGTGGTCCTGGGGGTGTGTGTGTTGTGTTATCACAGTGGTGCTGATGGATTTGACCATTTGTGGTGCTTATTCCCTCCGAGACGGCTCCGGTGTTATCTTCTGTAGTGCAAATACAGCCATAATTTTCTGAGCAGGGCTGCACTGAGACAGAGCATGTGTACACAAACACCATGAACTCACACAACACCAAGCAAGGGCACAGCTTTCGCCTGGAGAGACACAGAGACACACAGAAGGACTTGTGCTGGAAGATGGAGCTTCATTCAGTTCATCTAGGATGAGATGTATGAGTGCTATCTGTGATCCAGAACTGATCATTACCACCATCACCTGACTCTCACTGATGATTATGTGAAGGCTGAATGCAGGAAAGTGTGTAACTTAATCACACTCTTCATTTCAGAAGAAACCCTGTAAATGTATGGAAACGTTCTCTATGGTAGGAAAATTAATCTGGTCAAGCTCTCACCCAGTGGTCACAGACAGTCACCCGGAGGAAACCCACGCAGACACAGGGAGAACACACCACACTCCTCACAGACAGTCACCCGGTGGGTCCCGAGCCTACCTGGAACCACTGGGTGAAAGCAGGAACACACCCTGGAGGGGGCGCCAGTCCTTCACAGGGCAACACACACACATTCACTCACACCTATGGACACTTTTGAGTCGCCAATGCATCTACTAATATGGTTTTTTTTTGGAGGAAACCTGAGCACCCGGAGGAAACCCACGCAGACACAGGGAGAACACACCACACTCCTCACAGACAGTCACCCGGAGGAAACCCACGCAGACACAGGGAGAACACACCACACTCCTCACAGACAGTCACCCGGAGGAAACCCACACAGACACAGAGAGAACACACCACACTCCTCACAGACAGTCACCCGGAGGAAACCCACACAGACACAGAGAGAACACACCACACTCCTCACAGGCAGTCACCCGGAGGAAACCCACGCAGACACAGGGAGAACACACCACACTCCTCACAGACAGTCACCCGGAGGAAACCCACGCAGACACAGGGAGAACACACCACACTCCTCACAGACAGTCACCCAGAGGAAACCAACACAGACACAGAGAGAACACACCACACTCCTCACAGACAGTCACCCAGAGGAAACCCACGCAGACACAGAGAGAACACACCACACTCCTCACAGGCAGTCACCCGGAGGAAACCCACGCAGACACAGGGAGAACACACCACACTCCTCACAGACAGTCACCCGGAGGAAACCCACACAGACACAGAGAGAACACACCACACTCCTCACAGACAGTCACCCGGAGGAAACCCACACAGACACAGAGAGAACACACCACACTCCTCACAGGCAGTCACCCGGAGGAAACCCACGCAGACACAGAGAGAACACACCACACGCCTCACAGACAGTCACCCGGAGCGAGAATCGAACTCACAACATCCAGGTCCCTGGAACTGTGTGACTGCGACACCTACCTTCTGCGCCACCGTGCCAGCCCTGAAAAGAACAGGCTCTGCATGAAGGCAAAATAGAAACTATAAAGAAAAACAAAAAGCACTGTTACTATATGAGAAAAGTATAATTAAACTAAAACAGACACTAACACGGAACTGAAACAAGCTAGAAACACAGGACTACAAATATAAGAATAACTACTACAAGGAGTCCAGTCAGGAGGAAAAGGAACTCTAGAAACAGCTAACCACAGAACTACAGAAACCATGCACCAAAGCCACAAACTACTGATGAACAGATGTGTTCTCGGTAAACGTCATCAGTCTCAGCCCAAGTACTGTTTCATTTAAAAGTTCACATCTAGCCAATTGTAGTTCAAATATCCGGATGTGTTCTTGCTCCGCCCGTATTATCGATGCACTGGGACGTGACATCTGTAGACTTGACGGAGTCAGATATCCCAGAATGCATTTCACACCAACCTCATCGCTATTAATTTTTTCGTGCCACGGAGACGGTGACTCATCAAGTACGCCAGCGTTCCAATTAGAGAACGACCACAGAGCCTTCGGGAGGTTGTACTCACGAGTCGAACTCGCTCAGTTTCTACTGCCAGGTACGGCAGTTTGAACTTGACGTGCTTTGTATTGAGAAACAGCCAGAGATAAGTGACTAGGCTTTTAAGACAGAAATGAGAGACACCTGTGAACAAAAGTCACATGACACAAATGAAGGTGTGGCTAAGTAAACAGAACAGGGAATACCAAAATACCAAGAGCCGAAACCTGACAATTAGCATGAACACATTCAGCCTCTGTGAGGTTATAGATACATCATTGTGTGAATACAAGCCATAGACTGACTATGCTTCAGTTAGCTGTTAAAAATCATAAATCTACAGCAGTTCCCTGCCAACACCGTTACTGACAGACACACTGTAAAACAGACAAATACAAGAGGAGATATATGTTGACATTTGTTGCAAGCTTCAAATAACACACATGGAGCATATTTTACAAGCATTTGTGTTTAGACTGGAATGGTCGAAATATGTTTCTGTACACCAGTTCACTGAGTGCTTACAAAATATTACAAATTCCATAGAGGCACCAGCAGAATCTAGCATCATTGCAGGGCTGATGTTTTTCTTGAGTGTAGTAGTCACTGTTCTTCACTGAAGGAAAAGCTGAAGAAGATTTTATCCTCTGTACACTGTCAGAAAAAAAGTACTATACAGGTACATTATTGTCACTAATACTACAAATATACATTGAAAGTTGCAGCAGTGGTGTTAAAGTGGTGTCTATTTGCGCCCCTTAAGTTTGATTATATTCTCTTCTCCAGAAGGAGAGGGGAATACTTCAAATCTATCATTATAGAAAAATTGTACGTAAAAAAAGAACATAACATAAAAGTAGGGAAGCACAGTGGCGCAGCAGGTAGTGTCGCATTCACACAGCTCCAGGGACTCGAGTCCCGCTTCGGGTGACTGTCTGTGAGGAGTGTGGTGTGTTCTCCCTGTGTCTGTGTGGGTTTCCTCCGGGTGACTGTCTGTGAGGAGTGTGGTGTGTTCTCCCTGTGTCTGCGTGGGTTTCCTCCAGGTGACTGTCTATGAGGAGTGTGGTGTGTTCTCCCTGTGTCTGCGTGGGTTTCCTCCAGGTGACTGTCTATGAGGAGTGTGGTGTGTTCTCTCTGTGTCTGCGTGGGTTTCCTCCGGGTGACTGTCTGTGAGGAGTGTGGTGTGTTCTCCCTGTGTCTGCGTGGGTTTCCTCCGGGTGACTGTCTGTGAGGAGTGTGGTGTGTTCTCCCTGTGTCTGCGTGGGTTTCTTCCGGGTGACTGTCTGTGAGGAGTGTGGTGTGTTCTCCCTGTGTCTGCGTGGGTTTCCTCCGGGTGACTGTCTGTGAGGAGTGTGGTGTGTTCTCTCTGTGTCTGCATGGGTTTCCTCCGGGTGACTGTCTGTGAGGAGTGTGGTGTGTTCTCCCTGTGTCTGCGTGGGTTTCCTCCGGGTGACTGTCTGTGAGGAGTGTGGTGTGTTCTCCCTGTGTCTGCGTGGGTTTCCTCCGGGTGACTGTCTGTGAGGAGTGTGGTGTGTTCTCTCTGTGTCTGCGTGGGTTTCCTCCGGGTGACTGTCTGTGAGGAGTGTGGTGTGTTCTCCCTGTGTCTGCGTGGGTTTCCTCCGGGTGACTGTCTGTGAGGAGTGTGGTGTGTTCTCCCTGTGTCTGCGTGGGTTTCTTCCGGGTGACTGTCTGTGAGGAGTGTGGTGTGTTCTCCCTGTGTCTGCGTGGGTTTCCTCCGGGTGACTGTCTGTGAGGAGTGTGGTGTGTTCTCTCTGTGTCTGCGTGGGTTTCCTCTGTGTGACTGTCTGTGAGGAGTGTGGTGTGTTCTCTCTGTGTCTGCGTGGGTTTCCTCCGGGTGACTGTCTGTGAGGAGTGTGGTGTGTTCTCCCTGTGTCTGCGTGGGTTTCCTCCGGGTGAGTGTCTGTGAGGAGTGTGGTGTATTCTCCCTGTTTCCCTGTTCCTGCCTTTCCCCCAGTGATTCCTGGAAAGCTCTGGACCCACCGCGACCCTGAACTGGATAAGCGGTTACAGACAATGAATGAATGAATAAACATAGAAGTCCATGAAATGGGGCGTATTAAATCAATCAACTCTCATATTAGAGAGTGACATGGTGGCGCTGCATGTAGTGTCACTGTCACACAGCTCCAGGGTGCTGAGCTTGTGGGTTTGAGGCCCATTCCAGGTGACTGTGTCTTTAAGGAGTTCCTCCAGGTGCTCCTCTTTCCTCCCACAGTCCAAAAACACATGTTGGTAGGTGGATGGCCTACTCAAAATGTCCATAGGTGTGAGTGTGTGAGTGAATGTGTGAGTGTGTGTCACCTTGCGAAGGACTGGCACTTGCTCCAAGGTGTATCACTCTCAGTGATTCCAGGTAGGCTCTGGACCCACAGCATCCCTGAACTAGATAAGCCATTACAGACAATGAATGAATGAATTATAGTAGAATAAAGTACAATTATTTTCCCTAATTAAAGGTACAGAATATGTTCCCTTGAGGGTACCAATATAGTGACAGTTTTTTGCTAGTCTTAGATCACACTGGTCACACACAGTGCTTGTGTTTATGACAGAGCTGGACCCTGTCTGAGTAAAGGCAGTGATGCAGTGAGTGGGGAAAGTAAAGCTGTGGGAGAGCTGGAGATTTAAAGGCGTTGTTTCAGCTGGGTTTCTGCTGCAAGCTCTGGGCTGGAATTAAAGCCAGCCAAAAGAAGGCAGAGTCACACGGAATGCAGTTTGTGTACATTACACGAGTCTGTTCATCATCTAGCCCTGAACAGCAGCCCCCGTTCTGCGCCAGCCCGGGAGAACTGGCCCACGATAGCATTCCGGCCCAGGAGAACCAGACCACAACAGTGCTCCTGCCTGGGAGAACCAGCCAACAGCCCTATTCTGGCCCAGGAAAAACAGCCCACAGCATCACTCAGACCCGGGAGAACCAGCCCACAACAGTGATCCAGCCCGGGAGAACCAGCTCACAGCCACGCACTAGTCTGGGCAGTGTAAACTGGCCCAGAGCCACGCTCTTACTCCCACCGACACACTGTAGCGTGTACAGAACCAAGCTGATCAGAAGAATGTAGAGACATCTTCCTATTTCACACTTCTCTGACCAAGTCAGAGTGGATTAGAACCAGGCCAGAATACAGCAAAACCAGATCAGAGTAGACCAGAACCAGGTCAGAGTAGACCAGAACCAGGCCAGAATACAGCAAAACCAGATCAGAGTAGACCAGAACCAGGTCAGAGTAGACCAGAACCAGGCCAGATTAGAACATAGCCAATCTTAGGAACACCATAATGCTCAGTTAACAACACATTAGCAACCACATGAATCACCATAACAACCATCTGAAATACCACAGCAACACCTTAAAAACCTTATGCTCTTATTTAGACTCTTAATGGAAATATCTGAGCAGCAGAGACTTCAGCTAAATTCTCCATGGTGTCTCACACCCTCTCACAGCTCTCCACGAGAAACTACAGAGAAATTAAGGGTTTCAGACTCGTGAGTCCTGTGTGAATGTAAAATGTTCAGAACAGAATCAAGACTCTGAGGTTTTCAGACAGAACCTGGACCTCCTGGAGGTTTCTGTGGGGGGTCGATGGACGATGGGGACATTATTGAGATAAAAGAGCAGATCCTTCTGATTATGGGATTAAGAGCTTTGCTTCTGTCACCAGAGGAAGGGGCAGCAGGGCACTCTCTCAGGAGCAGGGCTAATTAAGCTCAGGCTGAATGCTTGAAATCAATTTCCACCCTCACTCTCTTGTTCTGGAGGGTGGGTGGGGAGAGCAGGTGTGGCCTCATGCTCATGGTCCAGCCTGGTTGGATGTAGCAAGCAGGGACACCCCAATCTGGACCATCTTTCTGAAGCCCGTGCATTTGGCCAACACCGACCATGGACCATCAGACATCTGGTTGGGTCACCCGGGATCTGCAGGTCTCCAGAGCATCACATTATGTCCTCCTGTGGTGGTTAAACTTATTGTGCAACAAATATTACATCTGCATGAGGAAGCATACACTTAAATGTTGATATACTTCATAAATAAGTGAAAAATAACAGACGTATTGAATTAGCGATGTGCTGTGTACACCTTGAGAGCCAAAGTCATATTACTTTGAAAACAGTAAATGGAGCACTGCAGTGAGAAATGAGGCTGATGATGAAAGTGATTTAGGAGAAAGCATCAGCCTTCACCATGCAGTCTATGTGGAGGACAGAGATGGGATCACTGCACACAGAGTCTCCTTAAAGACATCCATCACAGGAGCTGCCATCACTAGTGAGATACAGATAATTGAATATTGATCTCAGAGCACAATGAGGTGGCGAGGGGAGGAGGACAGGGTTTAAAGACTCTGACAGAACAACTAAGGCACTCTGTGAACAGGGAACTGACCGACACCAAAGAACATTGCAGTTTAACCCACTTCCGGGTAGATCCTTGAAGATGGCTCACTCCGTGTTTTAGGTTTCACTTTTGGGGATTCCAGGTAGTTGCTATGTTGTTTTAAAAGCAAAGCCTATAACTTTGGGAAACTTTTAAGGGTTGAGTGGTCTGTTAGAGGAGAAAAACTGCTGTTTTTGTACATGTCTGGAGTCTAACTTGTTCGTATTCACTGTTTGAATTACCACAGAAACTAATTTGTAACTCGAGCTGTTTCGCTTTGTAGCACGTTCTCTCTGTGTTTACTTTAACGCAGTTAGTGCTCTCCTGAGTTTAGAGTGGGTTCCTACTTAAATAATCTGAAACAGCAAAAATAAGTCAATGTTCCCTACGTATGGAGGATGATTCCTAATCTTTTTTCATGATTTTCAGTGTCTGGAGTTCTCTTTCTTTGCCGTGAGCTAGACAGAGCCACTTTTTTCCCTTCCTAAACACATAAGACCCGTTTCTATCTCGAACCAACTTGAGAGCAGCACATGGGGAGGAAACATCTTGAATTTCGTACATTCATTCATTATCTGTAACCCTTATCCAGTTCAGTGTGGGTCCAGAGCCTACCTGGAATCATTGGATGCAAGGCAGGAATACATCCTGGAGGTGACGCCAGTCCTTTACAGGGCAACACACACACACAGTCACTCACACACTCACACCTACGGACACTTTTGAGCTTCCAATCCACCTACCAACGTGTGTTATTGGACTGTGGGAGGAAACCGGAGCACCCGGAGGAAGCCCACGCAGACACAGAGAGAACACACCACACTCCTCACAGACAGTCACCTGGAGGAAACCCACGCAGACACAGAGAGAACACACCACACTCCTCACAGACAGTCACCTGGAGGAAACCCACGCAGACACAGAGAGAACACACCACACTACTCACAGACAGTCACCCGGAGGAAACCCACGCAGACACAGAGAGAACACACCACACTCCTCACAGACAGTCACCCGGAGGAAACCCACGCAGACACAGAGGGAACACACCACACTCCTCACAGACAACCACCCGGAGCGGGAATCGGACCCACAAACTCCAGGCCCCTGGAGCTGTGTGACTGCGACTCTACCTGCTGCGCCACCTTGCCGCCCATCTTGAATTTTATTCATTTATTTATTTATTTATTTATTTATTTATTTATGATTACAATTTCAGATGTTCCCTTTAAGGTGTGTCTAGATTGTTGCTGAGCAGTTTGTGTTATTTAAGGTGGTTTCTATAGTGCTGGGGTCTTGACAAGTGGGTCCTATGTTATCTCAGCTCATTGCTATTATGTTGCTGCCAGTCTGATATTCATTCAAACACTCTCCCTGTTACTCACCTGTTGCAGCGACACCTCCTGGAGCCACACAGTGACCACAACTTAAAACCAACCCTAAACTTAAACAACCATCTTTTTCCTTCACTCTTTGAACCTGTGGTGAATCTGTAGGAATCTCCTATGGCCTAAGAGTCCTTGTAATAGAACCATTCACTGGTCATAGCTGTGAATGCAAGTGCAGATCCGTCCATGCTGGACAACGATGTATGAACTCTTCAGCGTCTGATTCAGGAAACCCTCATACTGTGTGGAAATAAGTGCAGTGTAGTGTCGCAGTCGCACAGCTCCAGGGGCCTGGAGGTTGTGGGTTTGATTCCCGCTCTGGGTGACTGTCTGTGAGGAGTGTGGGGTGTTCTCTCTGTGTCTGTGTGGGTTTCCTCCAGGTGCTCCGGTTTCTCCCACAGTCCAAAAACACGTTGGTAGGTGGATTGGCGACTCAAAAGTGACCATAGGTGTGAGTGTGTGAGTGAATGTGTGTGTGTGTGTTGCCCTGTGAAGGACTGGCGCCCCCTCCAGGGTGTATTCCCACCTTGCACCCAATGATTCCAGGTAGGCTCTGGACCCACCGCGACCCTGAACTGGATAAGGGCTTACAGATATGAATGAATGAATGAATGAATGAATGAATGAATATAAAAAAATTAAAAGGGCCCATATTTTCTCAGATGCATTAATTGTCTCTTCACAAAGAAGTCATCTACATCACAGCACCACAGTGTACAGTACATTCTACTCTGCTCTGAAAAAACAAATAATCTCTTCTTCCCAATGTGTTTATTTCAATTACTGAAGATATAGAACCGTATTCATGAAGCTGTTCTGCTTTTGTTTCTGTAAAGCCAAGGGTCAAAAACCAGTCTACGCTTCCAAACATCAGTATCTAAAGAGTGCGTCTACAGCCAAGGTTATTAACTAACTGCCTAAGGGGCTGATATATGTGTGCACACACAGCGCAATGTGAGCCAACTCTCGTTCATGTCTCCAACATGTCCCTACAACAAGAGTCCCAAACATCAGACAGGAAACACTGACATGGCAAATGGGAGAACTCCACTCACACACATAAGGCTGCGTTACGTAATCCCTCCTCTCACAGCATGTACTTTTAAAGTTGGCTCCGAGTCCTGGCCTTGCTCAGTGCTCTCCTGCGGCAGGTTATTCACATCCTCAGAGTCACTCTGCCTCTGTGCCTCTTCAGAAGAGTCTCAATTTCTTTGGTCTTTGCAAATACTCTACAGCATTATTACAATTGCACACTGTCTTTTGCACATTTTGCAGTTCAAAATATAAACAGAATTATTCACCTCTGCACTGCAAACCACTGCTCTGACATCCCGTGTTTATTTGAGATCTCTATTATGTTTTACTCTATTTATATTCATTGCTAATCTCTTATCTCTTTAATAGATTGTGCCTCATGCATTTTCATTCCTATTTGCACCGTGTATCACAAAAAAAAAAAAAATTATTTGCATTTTACCTTTCACCTTGTAATATTCCTGTAGCTCTACACAATAATGTTCCATTTCACTGCAGAATCCGCTACATCTCTCCAGGCCAAAACAGTTACATACAACCACTGGCAAAATGAGGAAATCACCACATTTAGATGAGGTTCACTAATAAAATCGAAAAAAATCACAAAAAATAATACAAAAGCGTTTTTGTTTAATAGCGGAGTATTCTGCTTTCCTCAAACACTTCAGCTAATTACATTTAATTTAAATTGCATGTTTTATATAGTGGGGGGTTAGGTGTCTTTTTTGAGGGCATGTCAGCCGTGGATGTTGAGGGTAGAGACAGCGCTGTTCCTTCAACTCGTCCCAGGTCCACTTCTCTGACAACGACTGTCCCTGAGCTCAATCTGTATGGTCGTTCTTCTAAACCTAAGGTAGAGGTTAATCTTAAACAGAGTTTGATTTTCACAAGAGCTTCATGTTTCCTACACCCCTGAACACAAAGGCTAAAAAATAAATAAAACAGTGGCTTGATTTCCGGTGCCTCAATGATTCCGCGTTCGTCTGGCGCCCCCTGCTGTTTACCTAGTGGAATACAAGCACTTGAACAGAAACGCGTTGAAACGTACAAGTTTGTCCCTCGGCGGTTGCAGTAGAAGAGTGCAGTAATGGCTGTATCCGTGTCGGTGAGAATACCCTTCACTCTCTCTCTCTCTCTGTTTCTGTGTATATACGTCATGATAAAACAGAGAAACAACGTATTGCTATTTCGTTTAAAGGCTAGGTCTAAATATCTGATTAATGTAAAGCAGCTGGGGCTGAGCAGGCTTAGGGGCCGTCTGTAAAGTGCAGCAACTCTTAAAAAAAACACAATCACAAAGAGGAGGAACCTGTTAATGTTCTTTATAATACACACTTTAAACCTGCTGTAATACGCAGACAATGTGGCACACAGGTCTAAACCACTCGCTGTGTACAGAGAGCCGTGTGGTGAGATAAACACGGGTTGGATAATAATCAGGGTGTGAATTATACAATGACAATTAGGAAGGGGTCAAATCTTTCTTCAGGTTCTAACGGGAAACCAGTACAGCGCAACTTGTTTACTGTAATGTCTGCAGTACATTAATGATAAATCCATTACACCACCAAATGTGTCACATACCACACAAAAACCTTTGTAGTAAGGGGTCAGCAGATTTCTTGCCCTGGAAAATGAAATTCATATTAAACAGAATCTCTTCCACGGGAACCATGTGTTAATTAGTTCTGAATAAATGGGAATAATGTCACTGAAAGTCACTGTAGCTTAGGTTTTTGTCCTGCCTCATCCATTCATACAGGGACCAATACAGCATCTACAGTGTGAAATGTTAGGGGGAGAGCTGTGGAATGCTTTAAGATGGAAGTTTGGCTCTTGTTAGTCTCTGAAGTAAACTCTGTTTTAGTGAATAACGTTAGTTAACTAATGTGTCTCAGCCATGTATTTTACGTCAGTGTATTGATCCACTGCAGTACTGTTTACTGTAGAACTACTCACAGCCGCAGCTAATACCTCACGACTACAGCCACAGGATTAGTTTTAGGTTCCTGTTCAAATTTTCCCTTCCACCTTAAAATGGTGCATACATTACACCTGAAGGCAGTAAAGTGTTTTTAAAAAGCTAGATAGATAGCTACATACACTAATGCCTTCTCTGGCCTGTGCAGTAAAACATAACAAGGAATGGTATGGTCCAGAGCAGGGGTGTTCTAACAGATATGGATACATTTATTGTAATATTTACATTTAAATATTTAATATTTAATTTATTTGTAGATGTTATTGTAAATGTAAAGGTTTCGACCCCCCCCCCCCCCCCCATTTTTTTGGAAAACCCTCTTTTGGTGGGGGTTCAAGTCTTAATCACTGGGGTCAGACCCCTCCAGTCCCCAACTCTTATATTAATGAATTATTAATGGAACCTAATAACGCGTATATTACTGACTTAAAGGTGTGGTAGGGTTGTGAGGAAGCTCTCTGTAGGTTACAGCACACGAGATCTGTACGTCATATGGATGTGTCACAGTAGAAAATAATTTTTTTAGAAATGTAACCAAGTAAATATATTTAGCCAAAAGCACCTGGTGACCCCTGAATTCAACAATGCTTCATTTTTCTTAGTGAAATAAAAACAGACAGAGGATTCATATCATAGATGTTTTTGTTAGTTGCTATTTTAAGATAGATAGATAGATAGATAGATAGATAGATAGATAGATAGATAGATAGATAGATAGATACTTACTTACTTACTTACTTACTTACTTACTTACTTACTTACTTACATACTTACTTTATTGATCCCCAGGGGAAATTCAAGGGGACTAAGGGCCCTAACACTAAAGTCTCTCTTCAAAACTACCACTTTAACTTAATTTCCTGTTTCCTTGTCTACATCAGCTGAAAAGGCACTGTTTAGCCTTGACAAATCTCCATGTGGTTAGACGAGGATTCACCTCCAGTCCTCTGCCTCCTTCCTCAGTCCTCAACAAGTTCCTTTTGCTGCTGAATCAGTACTTTCACGGTGTAGAACATCTGATCAGCTGGAACAGCTGGATGAGGAACCGAGTGGTTCGACAAAAAAACGTGTGAGTAATTCAGTTCTATATTGTGTTCTTTGGCTCTGCTGGTAATTACTGATTCATTTCCTGTTGAGAAGTTTTCTTGAGAAGTAGAGACTGTTCAGAGAGACCGTCTATTTCTGTCCAGGGGTGGTCTTGCTTGTAATGCTGTGGTTTATTTGCAGGTTCTATGGTTACACACAGAAGAATTTTGGCGTCAATGTGGCCGCAGCTTATTATATTCTGGGTCTGGGAGGGTCCTTCAGGTACAGTCTCCTGCAGTTAAATCACAATGTGATGTACTGAATGTCAGCAATATAATATATAATACATACAGGGGTTGGACAGTGAAAGTGAAACACCTGTCATTGTAGTGTGGGAGGTGTCAGGGCTAAACTGGAGCAGCCTGGTGGACAATCTTCATTAACTGCACACTGCACCAGTAAGACCAGGTGCATCCAATGGTTCAAACACTGTGTCCTGAAGGCGGTGCCGTGTATCAGGACAACAACGCACCAACACACACAGCGAGACTGGTGAAAGACTGGTTTGATGAACATGAAAGTGAAGTTGAACATCTCCCATGGCCTGCACAGTCACCAGATCTAAATATTATTGAGCCACTTTGGGGTGTTTTGGAGGAGCGAGTCAGGAAACGTTTTCCTCCACCAGCATCACGTAGAGACCTGGCCACTATCCTGCAAGAAGAATGGCTTCAAATCCCTCTGACCACTGTGCAGGACTTGTGTATGTCATTCCCAAGACCAACTGACGCTGTATCGGCCGCAAAAGGAGGACCTACACCGTACTAATACATTACTGTGGTCTAAAACCAGGTGTTTCACTTTCATTGTCCAACCCCTGTAGATGTCCTCTTCTCTCAGTACTTCTGCAGTCCTCGTTTTTGCTGCGTATCAGACCTCTTCCCCTGTCACTTTTTTGTCTTCCTGTGTGAAAAGCAATCTTGAGCATTAGAAAGGTGCTATATAAATGCAACTTTAATTATAAATATTATTATTATTAATGTTTATGTTTACTAATAAACGGCGCTTGTAGGACTGCTGTATAAAACAGTATCTAACTGGAGGGGGCGCTGTTGCTTCACATCAGCACAGCTGCACTGATCCTCAGTAGAACTGCGCCCCCTCCAGTAGAATACCGTTATTATAGTTCATTAATGACTATATAACACCATGTCATTAATAAGTGTGTGTTCTGTTGGTCTGACCCGCAGGTTTAAAGGCCAGTCGGAGTGGTTTAGACCGGACCCCAGAGGGAAGTTTAGCTTCGACTTTCTAAACACACCTGAGCTAACGATTGAGGAGATTGATCTAAACAGGACACTGATAAACCATTCTGGACTGGAGAACATAGGTAAACGTCTGTTCAGTTCTATGGGTCACACCAAGGAAATATAAACCCTGTATCATTGAAAGAATAAGTCAGGGATAATTAAGTACTGTACATTAAAAGAGTCTCTCAGCGTGAACCTGAGCTTTCGCTGCTCTCACTGCAAGGAGACCTCTAGAGTCATGGCTAATTATTCATGGCCTCTCTCTCTTCTCTTCCCTCTGCCTCTCTCTGCAGTGAGTCAGGAGGGTCTGCGGTCCCTCTCTCTGCAGGGCTGCGTGGAGGTGGATGACTGGCTTCTCGCTCATTTGCACGTTTTTGGGGAGAACCTGCAGGAGTTGGATTTGTCTCACTGTCCCCGAATCACCGAGGGTGGTCTCGCAGCGCTGCAGCACCTCAGGTTCACTCACATTTCAGACCTGTTTTAGAGACACTACCGAAGTAGAGATGCATCATGTGTGTAAATACCTGATGTCTAAGGACTCTGATCTGGTAGTGGAATAAGTCTAATGTTGTGTAGAGAACCTGAGTAAACCAGACCCGGGAAATGGTTAATGCTTTTGTTTGAATGTTTGATGTTTAACTTCTGCTTTAGCCCTAAAACTTGAAGATGAATTGGACAGTTGTTTCAGGAGGAGCGCCCCTCAGTTCTTCTCCTATTGGTCTGGCTTGACTTAGGCTTAAATTATTATTAATAAGAATTATAAGATGAAACTGTGATTATATTAACAATAATTTTATTTTAGTAATTCAAGCCTGAGATCAAATTCAAGCTATGTTAGCATTTAGTCCACTTGGTAGTTCCTGATTCCTCTCAGTAGAAGGGCTGTACCAACACTTCTGAGAATGCAGTGTACACTAAGTAACCTCAAGCTCATTTTGTTCCTGTTAAAATCTGCAGGAAGCTGCGGCGTCTGGATGTGTCCTCTCTCCCGCGGCTTAAGAACCCAGGTTTGGTGCAGATTCTTCTGGAGGAGATGCTGCCTCACTGCGAGATCACGGGAGCAGCATATGAACAGGGACTCATATACACGGAGGAGTCAAAGACAGCGGAGTTACAGAGGCACAGCAAAGAGACTCAGATGGAGAAACTCTAAAACACTGACGGGACTGTGGGCAGAGATTCAGCTCACTTCCACATTCACAGTATTTAAGGTTCATGTCACGGTGTATTGAGGACATTCTGAAATATTTATTAAGCCACTGAAGGTGTGTGGTCTTTCTGGTCTCAGCTGGATTTGGTTCCAGTCATAACATGTTTTGCCAATACTTTCCTCAAACGTCACTGTATTTTTGGAATTATGATGTAATTAAGGGGAGACTAATGTAATATAAATAAAAGGTCAACACACTGACATTTTAAACCTGTGTAACATTCGTTTCTTTTGTGAAATTATGTTATTTCTTCTCTTTAAAGATTGTAAAATCCCAGATCAGCGATGAAATGGAACATGAAATTACAGCATATGTGACAGAGCACATGCATTTTATGGGCTGCTGCTGCTGTTCATCATTTTCTGAAGTCTATTAAATAGTGTGCACCTGTAGACCACACTGCTAAACCTCTACGTGATTATGTGCATTAATATTTAAATGTCCTCGTGTCTTTGATTAGGTGAAAATGTAAGGGTCTCCTCTTTTGTACGGTTGTGTTGTGTCTATGCAGGTAAGAGATTTAGTACAGAGTGCAGTAAATCCTATAATCCTTATTATAATGGAGTGTGAACGCTGTGTGTGTGGTGGGAGATGACGGAGGACGACTCTGAGGAGAGGTAAGGTGTTTTTGCTTTTTGTGTGTGTGGGTCCACTTATTGATTTAAAGGGAATTAAATAAAACAGTCTGAATAGTCATTGTTGAGATGTAAACAAAGTGAATGACTTGTTTTAAATACACTACTGATGAAACAGAGCCATGAGAATGATCTGAATAATTGTTTACATCTAAACCACAGGATGAAGAAAATTGGGAAAGTTCTTTAAGTGGAGTATTGTGACTAATACAAATTTCCTGTAGGACTTTCCAAATGCACAACAATATATTTTCAGCAGCTCTGGTCATGTTATATATTTTTGTATATTTTCTAAGTGAACACATCACATTTAAATGCACAATAATATGAATTGTCCAAAACATATTGTCAATACTAATGTAAATGGACAGATATGTTCTAACAAAAGCTGGATGTTTTTGTCCAGCAGTGACACTGATTAGGATTAAAAACTCCAGCAGCACTGCTGTGTCTGATCCACTCTACACCAGCACAACACACACTAACACACCACCACCACGTCAGTGTCACTGCAGCAGCTGAGAATGATCCACCACCAAAACCATTCCTGCGGGGGGTTCTGGGGTCCTGACCACAGGATAACAAAGTATGCAGAGCAACAAATGGACTACAGTCTGTAACTGTCGAACTACAGAGTAACCGTAGTGGACAATGGAGGGAAGAAATAGAACGGTCTAATGGTTTTAGAACACGGTTTTTAATGTTTTGGCTGATCGGTGTATGTTTCTGAATTATATCTGAACTCTGTTTCCAATCGGACACTTTATGCAGCGCACAACAACAAACCCTCTGTCCATTTAAAGGAGAGGAGGCGAAAAACAGGCGTTGAACCTTTCAACTCTCCATTAAAACTTAATTATTTCGGGTCAAAGAAAGCGGATAGATGTCTGAATCCCGAGGTAGTGTTTAGTTTATAATCCATCTATAATTCTGATAAATGACAGTTGCGCCGTTGTTGCTTGTTCGCCAAATTCTTCTCCGAACTCTCCGCGCCACATTAAATACAGCAGTGTTTAAGGTGGAACAGCGAGTTTAAATGGGAAGACCACTTCTTCATCGTTAGGACAATTTGACAATTGATTTAGGGTTTTTTTACACCTAAATGATGCTGTTCAATCTTAAATGGTGCAGAGGATGTAATATTTAAAGTGGAACCAAAATTCATGTAACAATCCAGCTCAAGAAATGTGTTTATTTGTATTTTAGAGCAAAATAAAAAAGCAGAAGAAGAGACTGAAACACCAGGTCTGGAGGTATTAAACACTAGCCTTAATTACATACATTTGAATTATTATTAGTCATAATTGTTATATATATGCTTAACAAATAAGACCATCATATTGCCATGGTTATTTTATGGTTTCAGAGAGTTTTATCAATGTCCATTCAAGTATACCATACTCCATGGTTTTCATATTCACACAAATCAGGACACTGTTTCTATAATAAGTTGATTTTGAATTACGTTGTTATGTTAGTTCCTTGGTATGGCAAAGGTTGTATAAAATCTACCATGATATTGGGAAATATACTCTTGTATTTAATTTCTGCAATGTATATACACTATTCACTAGTACTGCCTATCAGTCCTACATAACATTCAAAGACATTTTTATATTATTATAAAAATACATTTTTTATTGTGGTCAGTTCTCTGCAGCACCCTCTGGTTTAATTGTCATGGATAACGTATCGTTCCGAAGTACAAAGGCGTGTCCTATTCTGCAAATTAGTCAGCCAGTGTTAGCGCCCCTGGTGATGCCCACCTACACTCTGCTCATAAAAATGAGAAGCAGATCAGTCGAGTGCCAAGGAGTACCGTACCACCCCCCCCCCCCCCCCCCTCCCAAAGTGCTCCTACTTCTGACCATTTTTTAAACTCAAGTAAAACCAGTGGGGTGCAGTTACTATGTAATTAAACAGAGACCATTTGCAACCTCGCTTCATTCTTCAGAATCTATTAGTTAAGTTGTATTAAATAAAAGAGTCTTTTTTTGGGATTAATTTGTTGATGGCGCTTTAGGAAGACTCTGATGACAGCAGTGAGGAGGGTGAAGCGTCTGGAGACAGTGAAAGTAAGTGTCTCTCCTGCTGACGTCAGCCCACAAAACTAAAACACAAGCTTTTAGCCCAACGTTAATGAAGTCCTGTCCTGATTTTAGTGGACTTCCTGCGTAATCTCTTCTCCCGGACTCTGGGCCTGAGCCCTGGAGAGAAGGTTCTAGATGAATTGAGCCTTGCAGGAGTCGCTCACTATATCCAGAGTGGGAAATGTAAGTATTACCATTGAGTCCATTATTGATGAACAGTGATGTCATCACTAATCATGTGGTGCTTTAGAGGACTTTAAATCAATAGTTTTTTTTTAACACAGTCTTCATTGTTGTGTCTTTAGGCAAGAATATTATCTGTATGGTGGGAGCAGGGATATCAACCTGTGAGTGTGGTGTCTTTAAAATATTTTTTAATGTATTTATTTTTCGAGGCAAGCTGCTGGTAACTATAATTCTATAATTATACACAATAACTATTTGTATCATGATGAATTAATCTTGATTGCCTGCTTTTTTACTCTCACACTTCTTTGCTTGCGTGCAGCGGCTGGCATTCCTGACTTTCGCTCTCCAGGAACTGGTCTTTACGCCAACCTGCAGAAATACAACCTGCCATACCCTGAGGCCATCTTTCAGATAGACTACTTCAAGGTCTGTGTGTATTTCTGATGTAAAAAACCGGGTTATCTCATAGTCCACATATTTTTTGTTTCAGAAATGAACAATTTTCAGAAACAAATCAAAAAATAAAAGCACAGGTTCTCTGTACGTGTGGCCCATAAGCTTGAGGCCCATAAACGTTCATCAGTAAAAAAGAAATGGAAATGCACTGGCTGCATACGTATAATAAATGCAAATTGACCATCGGTAACTGAGCATCTTATTAGAGCCAGTGAGAATATGCTGCAGCTGATTGATTTACATTTATCTCATGTCTCTTAATGATGCTTATAAACATATAAAAGAGATTTTGTTTTCATTTTAGGAAGATGCTGGAAAATAATTTCAGTGTGTTTCACTGTTTAAATTAGTTTTACTTACTGTTATTTTTCCCCCCACCTTCTCCTCATCAGAAACATCCAGGGCCATTTTTTGCTTTGGCCAGGGAGCTGTACCCAGGACAGTTCAAGGTAGGATTGAGACGCTCCATTATATCAGCAGTAAGACCCTGCCCTGAGTAAAGATGCCAACAGTTTGGAATTAAACCATTTGAGTATTTGGTTTAATTGCAGGGGCTCACTTACGCCTCGCTCACAGATTCTGAGACCATCATAACTCCTCTCCCTCACTCTGGCTCTGATCACCTGACAGTGTTGTCCTAATGTGAAACACCTGGCGTAGGAGTCATGGACAGGTATAAGAGAAGGGTCAGAGAGCGCTAAGTGAAGAAAGGGCAAAAGGAGAAAGATAAAGAATTTGTTTGGTTTTGTTTCTGAACCAAAAAGCAAGTAACGCTTGTCACTGTTGATAAATGGCCATTCTTCTCAGAACAACACTTTCAGGCATCAAACATAAGATGGAAATCTCTGGAACTACCTTTAAAGCTGATACCCCCAGTGTTCACCTCTGTATTGTACTTCATTTTATGTTCAACATATTGTTTTTATTTCTTGTAGCCCACAGTGTGTCACTACTTTATACGAATGCTGAAGGATAAAGGCCTGCTGCGGCGCTGCTACTCTCAGGTGAGCTTCTGTCTGTCCTCTAAACACATTTTGAAGCAAGTGCCATTTAATCCAGTTTTTTTAATCTGTTAGAACATCGACACGTTAGAGAGAGTGGCAGGGCTGCAAGGAGAGGACTTGATTGAAGCCCACGGTACTTTCCACACTTCCCACTGTTTAAGCATCTTCTGCCGGAAAGAATACACCCTGGAATGGATGAAAGGTTAATTTTCTCTTCCTTGTGTTTAACTGGAGCTATAGCTGTTACAGTTAATTTGAATTTTAATAAACATTTTATTGAATGTTTTTTAACCCACAGAAAAAATCTTCTCAGATGACCAGATCCCAAAGTGTGAGACCTGTAACAATCTGGTGAAACCCGGTGAGGTTAACCTCTATTTATGTCATTTTTATTGTATTTAACACAGAGACTATTAAAGTAAATTGTATTATGGTAATATTCTTTTGTCGTGATTTCAGAACAGTTTTAAATGTGAATACCACTTTTCTCAGGTGTATATCTTGTGAATTTCAGTGTGAAGAGTGATGTGTTATCTGTTTTGTTTAGAGTGGATTTAATGTTAGATTTAATGTTCATGTTACTCTAGTCTTGCTAAATGGAACTAATAAGATTAAGTGTTTTATCCTGGTCAGAGTCACGGGGGGTCGAGCCCACCCAGAATTATTTGACACAAAGCAGTGAACACTAGCTGCAGTGCCACCTTGCTGCCCAGTTTATAATCTCATACCAATATTACCCTTAAGGTCCTGTATCTGATAATGCCTTGAAATAAGCTACTGGCTTAAACCCTTGCTGATTAAAACCTTTTTTCCTTCCTGACAGATATTGTATTTTTTGGGGAAAATCTTCCTTCTCGGTTCTTCAGCTCCATGAAACAGGTGAGGAAGTAAAACAGTGAGTGCAGTTTGATGTGCTTAACAGTGTCACTTACTGTAATACTCTGCTATACTCTGTGTTAATTCGGTCTTTCTCTTCTTTACCGACTCCAGGATTTCCCCGTCTGTGATCTCCTCATCGTCATGGGCACCTCTCTGCAGGTTCAGCCGTTTGCATCTCTTGTGAGCAGGTGAGAAATGCAGACCACAGTGTGAATGGAAAAACTGGAAGCTTAGGTTTGTTTTTTCGCATGAATTTTAATGTCAAATTTCTTCTGTCTGTCCTCTTCTGCCCTCAGAGTTCCAAATAGCTGTCCTCGCCTCCTCATCAACATGGAGAAGACAGGACAGGTGATGATTATTTACATTCTTGAATTTCAGATTCATTCATTCATTCATTGTCTGTAACCCTTATCCAGTTCAGGGTCGTGGTGGGTCCAGAGCCTACCTGGAATCATTGGGCGCAAGGCAGGAATACACCCTGGAGGGAGCGCCAGTCCTTCATAGGGCGATACACACACACACACACACACACACACACACACACCTACCAACATGTGTTTTTGGACCATGGGAGGAAACCGGAGCACCTGGAGGAAACCCACGCAGACACAGAGAGAACACACCACACTCCTCACAGACAGTCACCCGGAGGAAACCCATGCAGACACAGGGAGAACACACCACACTCCTCACAGACAGTCACCCGGAGGAAACCCACGCAGACACAGAGAGAACACACCACACTCCTCACAGACAGTCACCCGGAGGAAACCCATGCAGACACAGAGAGAACACACCACACTCCTCACAGACAGTCACCCGGAGGAAACCCACGCAGACACAGGGAGAACACACCACACTCCTCACAGATAGTCACCCGGAGGAAACCCACGCAGACACAGAGAGAACACACCACACTCCTCACAGACAGTCACCCGGAGGAAACCCACGCAGACACAGGGAGAACACACCACACTCCTCACAGATAGTCACCCGGAGGAAACCCACGCAGACACAGAGAGAACACACCACACTCCTCACAGACAGTCACCCGGAGGAAACCCACGCAGACACAGAGAGAACACACCACACTCCTCACAGACAGTCACCTGGAGGAAACCCACACAGACACAGAGAGCATATTGACCATTCCTGGTGACGACCTCATGAAGCTGATTGAGAGAATGCCAAGAGTGTGCAAAGCTCTCATCAAAGCAAGAGTAGATTATTTTCTACAGTATAAAAAAAAAGTATAAAACATATTCTGGTTTGTTTAACACTTTTTTTGTTTAATAATTAATCCCATGTTTCTTCATAGTTTAAATGTCTTCCATATTTAATTACAATGTAGAAAATACTAAAAAAAAAAAAAGAAAGAACTCTGAATTAAAAGATGTTCAAACATTTGACTGCTCCTGGATTCACGCGGAAGTTTTAGTGAGTGTTTAAGCTTGGGCTGTTTACTGCATGAGACACAGTCAACCACAGCAGAGGCCAATAACAGCCATCAGTTTAAAGTCACACAATCACTGTGGAGTTTTCGGAATCACATGGGCTCCAATCCGAATGGTGAAAGATTTTTCGTTTATTGTGACTAGCAGATGTTAACAACGATGAAGAAGAATATTAAATGTAAAGACAACACTTAAGTTATATTGGTTATATTGTTTCTTTTCTTTTTTGTGTGTGACAGTCGGATTTTCCGATGGGATTACTGGGATTTGGAGGAGGAATGGATTTTGATTCCAATAAAGCTTACAGGTGAGTGGTCTCTGCTTTGTCCTGCTCAGGAAATATGGATTTGGTAATGGTTATGGTTTGATTTCGCCTGTGTCTTGTTTATAGGGATGTAGCACACTTGAGCACATGCGATGACGGCTGCTTGGCTTTAGCAGAGCTGCTCGGCTGGAAGGTAACGGAAAGAAAAATCTGACATAAACACCCACCCACACAAATAACAGAATTACAGCTCAGAGGGAGCTGAGGGTGTCTCTCGCAGCACACGATTATTTGAAAGTTTTTGAAAAACAGAATACAGCATTATTATTTATTTAAAATTATTATTTTGCTCAGTTTCACGCGGGTCACGGGACGTGAGCTCTTCCACAGCCAGGATAATGCTTCAGGATAAAATTTTACACATCTCTGTTCTTTGATGTTAATCTGAGCACTGATGAAGGGTTAGGGGATTACTAACATGAATCATGAATACAATGGGCTCCATTCTCTAACTGTGCACCAATCATGAGGGACCTTTGAGCGAGAGACTTATACATTCATTCATTCATTCATTCATACATTCATTCATACATTCATACATTCATTCATTCATTATCTGTAACCCTTATCCAGTTCAGGGTTACGGTGGGTCCAGAGCCTACCCTGAATCACTGGGCGCAAGGTAGGAACACACCCTGGAGGGGGCGCCAGTCCTTCACAGGGCAACACACACACACACACATTCAACTAATTCACAGTTACACTGAAATATAGAGGAACAAAATAACAAGAACACAAAACAACTTTAAATATCTGGATCAACAGTTATAATACTATGTCTACACATTTCAGCTGTTTTATTGTAGAACATAACTTTTAAATGAGGTTTTAAATAAGAACGAAGCACCGGAAATATGTGTCTGCTGAACGGTTCTGATGGCTAGAAGAACAGCTTTTAGGGGAACCATGAACAAGGAGTTCTGTTTGTGAGAAACAGTGGTCACTAAGTAGAATGTTACTGGATTGTTTCTACACACAACAAAAAGTGACTGATATACTTTATTTCAATTTAAGTTGGGGTTTATTAATGACAGAAATGACAGCGTTGTATCATTACCCCACCTTTTCTTCCTCTCAGGCAGAGCTGGAGGAGCTGGTGAAGCAGGAACATGCTTTGATCGACAGCAAAGACTTCAAAAAGAAGGGCGAGAAGGCCGATCAGACCTCTGGGAATGCAGAGAAGGCTAAAGGGGCAGAGCCTGATGCCACCAAGAGTGACAAGACAGAGTGACCAATGGGGAAGTGAAACACCAGCCAGGGACTGCCCATACGACACTGACTACGGTCATTTTTGCACTTGGAGTCTACTTTACCCTTAGTTTTCTGTCCCTTTGAAGCTGGTACACACCCAAAACAGATGAGGTTTGTTTTCCTACAGGTTCAGAAGAGTCTTAACATTAGATTTAAGATGATCTTCTGTTAACACTTAAGGAACTCCAGGACTGCGTTAGAGCTTTAGGCCGAAGTCTCACAGAGTTGAGGGAGGCTTAGGGAATTTGCAAAATTATGCATGGGCCCTCCTTTACAGGGGACGTCCACCATATTTTCCAAAATTCTGCTTAAAATAAATATGATTTCTCAATAATTAACATAACCATAAGATGTCGTAGTCGTAGCGTGCGTTTGTAAACATTGCAAGCCCTGGTTCCTATTACCACCACTTTACAGAAATCCGAGCTGGTATTTATCCAGGAGTCACCATGTTACTCCAAACTACTGAATTATTCTGTTTTCATCTCCAAACGAACAATGAATGAAGTTTCCCTGTGACTGCGCTGGGGAGAGAAAAACATCAGGCCTTTAACAACTGTTTTAATACTGAATTATAGTCTGTTCCCTATGGCCTCACACTAACTCATCTTGTACGTATATGAGGATATTTACTTTGAATAATGAGCTGTTTTACTGCTTTTATAAATGCCTAAGAATTAAAGCTAGACCTGGGGAGTTTACTCTAATACTCCTCCCCCTCTTTACAGTAGTTACTTTCTTATGGTATTGTTTTAAAAAAGTTTTTTTTTATTGTTTTATGCCTTTACTGAATATAATGTATATACCAAGCCGTCTAATAATTAGAGTTCATTTGCAGTTTCTCTAATTTTGCTGGCTTTGGTATGTTATGGATTTCTATGGCATGACTATACAGAAAAAAGTAAGAAGGAGCGTCATTAAGTAAAGCTGTGTGTGAACAGCGATCACAAGGAATAAACAGTACATGATAAAGTAGTTTCTTTTCATATCTTTTTCATCAGGAATGATGGTCTGATTCAGTCTGGTTGACTGTCTGTGAGGAGTGGGGTGTGTTATCGCTGTGTCTGCATGGGTTTCCACCCACCCTGAGACCCTGTATCTACGCTGACTTACACTGAACAATGCAGGAAAAAATGTTAAATATTTGTACATTTTTTAACTTTAGACACAAGGCTTTGTTCCAAACAGTCGTCTCATTAATCTGCAGGACATTGGCCTGGTGGTGAGTGAAATGTAGGTCTCTGATTGTCCAATGGGGGGTTTGAGCTACGGAGAGGGGGAATAAAACAATAAAGGAGGAATATGAGTGACAGAGTATTCATCCTGTTTTTCGTTGACAAGTGACAGTAAATAATATTCGGTCATAATCATAAAACTGAGATTTTGGGGCAGATATTGAAGTAAACAAAGGAAACATTTATTTTACGTGGTGTGTGATGGAAGAGGAACAAAATATAGTTCCACTGGAAGATGATGCTTCATTCAACCGAGAACAGAAACACAATTAGACTTCCCAGTGTAACCGCTGTTAAACTACCTCCCATTTCCATTTGAACGAAAACGCTACACGTTTTCTTCCAATGTTCTAACAGCTTTGTCCAAATAAACTAATAACCTGTCCAATAATGTCATAAATTCCCATAAAGTACAAACACAGGTTGTGAACACGAGCATATTTGCATGTCTTCAAGGTCATGCCCTTTTCCAGGAGGTCCATGGTTACTGCAGTAGACAATGACATAAATTAGTACCAATAATGGAGTGAGTTATTAAAGCTTCAGTACGTGTGTGATTAAAATGAGAGGGAAGTTTTGGGTTACATTCTCAGAAACTGTTCACAGGTATTTTATTCTAAGCCCTAAGTGTAGCACAGGGCTGAAGAAAGCTCTTGAGTGTGGTGTGTGAGCGAGAGAGAGGTTTACCACAGAGAGAGGAAACACGCTCACTCACACACACTCACACACACATTCAAATGTAAAACGCAGGCTTATAGAGACAAAACGTCAGATCCCATTGCTGCTGATCTGTCCAGTGTGGGTCCAGTAAACTCCAGCAGGACAGAGAAACTTTCTGGAAGTCTCTGAAGCGAACTGTTTCTGGCTGTGACAGTATCAGGAGGCGTGAGAGGGGAAGGCCCTGTGCTGAAGGGATGTAGGTGTGACATTTAGTGTTGGAAGAACGTGAAGAAACGTCTAGAGAGTTCACATGTGAGTTACCAACCCTTTCTTTCCTTTTTCTGTGTGAAATATTAACGTTGTAGCACTTCAGCTTAGGATTTGAGCTCTGGCTTCAGTGATGTTAATGTTACTCCCTGACGCAGGCTGGGGTTAGTTTCAGATGGGCATCCCTCCTCTCTGAGTATAGCATCGTGAAGAGTGGTTTTGGAAAGGAAAACTATTTAAAACGTTTTAAAGCATTGTTGATGTGTATTTGTCAGGTTTACCTCATCAAGTACAGAACATATGTGTATATGCTTGTCCTTTGTAGATGATGATCTAACTTCTAACTAAGAAAATAAAAAAATTACCAATCTCATTTAAACAATTCAAGTAATATACACAACTCTGTATGCTGTGTGATCAAATAATATAACAACACGTGCTTCTCAAGTGTACTTTAAATCAGGTACATTCATAATCTCAGTGTTGACTGCTTTCATAGTTCGTTCTTTATTTAAATTCTTAAATTGTCTCATATAAGTTTCGGTCCATTCTGGAGTCTAATATAGAGCAAATACTATGTTGACGTTAGTCATAATAACATTATAAAAAGAGAGTATATACAGATATAAACACAAATGTATAGCTGTACAGCAGGTACCAATAAAAATGTTTTAAAAATAGAAACTTCATGAACTACTCAAGACTCACTGATCCACTGGTCAATGGTGATATGTGATGGTCAGAGCTTTAATTTGGGCCATAAATGTCAAACCCTATTTAAAAATAAATAAACAAATAAAACACTTCTTCTGCTAGCGCCTCTATGTGGTTTCTAACAGAATTCTAGTGCTAAGCTAACAGAGACGAAGGACACCGGTGTCTGTGTCTGATACAGGGTTCACACTCATACATATCTAGAACCTCCAGAATGCCCAGTGACATTGTTTCTGTCTGAGTTGGTTCCGTTTTGGTTCTGTTGAGTCCTCTGTCACAAATGTATTTGGTAAAAGTCTTGTGGTTAACTCCTGGGGTTCTTAGCAATCTAACAATTCACTGTGCTGAATCTCCCCAAAGGAAGAGTGGTTTTCTGGATCAGGATTACACTCCTGACCCTATATCACACCCTAATAATGACATAGGTCTCTTCTTCCTGGTATAAAACTCCAGCACTGCTCTCCCTGATGCACTCCTGTTTCTGCTGAGAATGATCCAACACTCAAATAATGATTTCTTGATTATGAAAGAAACAGATAAACCACAGATCTTTACAGCATTGGGATACTATGTGTTTCTCAGTAAATGTCTTTAGTGAGTGTTTCCTAAACGTGTTTCTGTTGTTACAGATAAGAAGATATTTGAAAGCCACTGAGCCATTGCATCCTATATTTGTACAATCTAAACCAGCCCCACATCGCAGGCCGTCCTTACTCACTGGAATCAGGTAAAACCTCACTGTTGAATAAATCTGTTAACAAAATAGCAATGATAATAATAATAATAATAATAATAATAATAATAATAATAATGAAAAATAAAGGAGAGCGCAGGTAAGAACAAAGAGTAGAAATAGCTCTGTGTAGAAGGATGTAGGCATGCTGCTGTGGCATTGCTTAATTTCCCTTTTCATGTGTCTTACTTCATTTCCTCCTGTTGCTGGAGGGCAATGTCATGACTTAGCTGTCACGACTCAGATGGCAGACCTGGGGCTGATATCTGACAGCGGCCTGAACAGACGTCCTGCACCGGTCGAGGCTCCACACAGCTAAACTATGAAGGGACTGGACGATGAGGCCACAGACGGTGGGGACAGGTCAGACAACATCTTTTTCATCGTAACTGAAAAACACTAAATCCATCAGCCTGCCTTGTCCTCTTGGTGTGTTAACACAATCTCTTATTTAAATAACAAGTAACGTATCTTTTACCACCAATGGTCCATCAGAAGTCCTTCAGTGATTCAGATGGAAAGACTGCAAAACCCCAACATTTGAACAGGGTTCAGGGGGGTTATATATCAGGACCACAAATGGGTTTTTGCATTTTCTGCTCCTTTCTCACTGTTGTGAAATCATAGCAGAAATAACCTATAAATGAAGTAATGTGAATAACGCTGCATTCGTTATGAGCTCCATCAGGAAAAAGGCTGCAGAAGCATGTGATGGACTTGTTCTGTTCTTGGGGATGATATTGTATCCAAAAATACGTGTGAGTTGTGGTTTAGACGATTTACAGATGGGGATTTCGTTAACAATCGTGAACGTAGCGTATTAATACTTCATTTTTAGGATATTTTTTGTTGAATCAAATTACAATTGTGACTATTATACGTTGAAATTTGAATTACAGTTATATGCCACACACAAAATGATTGGTACGTCTGATGTTTTTGAAGCTGGGACTTAAGAGGTCAGCTGAAAGTCTGTCTGCTGCAACTCATTACAGAGGGAAGGCCTTGGTACGCAGCTCTGATCTTTGAAGAACTTGTGTTCTCTGTGCACATCAACGCACAGTGGTGCAGCAGGTAGTTGTCGCAGTGACACAGCTCCAGGGACCAGGAGGTTGTGGGTTCAAGTCCCGCTCCTGGCGACTGTCTGTGAGGAGTTTGTTGTGTTCTCCCTGTGTCTGCGTGGGTTTCCTCCCACGGCCCAACAACACACATTGGTAGGTGGATTGGCTACTGTCGATAGGTGTGAGTGAATGTGTGAGTGAGTGTCGCCCTGTGAAGGACTGGCGCCCCCTACAGGGTGTGATCCCACTTTGCACCCAGTGGTTGCAGACAATGAATGAATGTTTGAACAGCTGCTTGTGGTACCTTTAGTTGTTTGAAAATTGCTCTTAAGGATGAACCAGACAGGTTCACGATTTCTCAGCTGAGTTGCTTTGATTGTTCATTTGCTGTAAAGAGAAAAGAAAGAGAAAGAGAAAAGCCAAAGCACTTAAATGATACACTACACCAGCCAAAATACCTGCCCGGTCAGAGCTGCGTTGTGTAAGATGGTGTGTTATTGTAGAGTGCCGTACGCACTCTTGTCCTTTGCTGTTAATGAGTTCAGTGGAGTATTGTTCCTATTTTCTACAGGACACGCCCAGATAAGAAGTTAATGAATGGGGACTTTGTGCCGCAGAAATGCCCCCCGGGTTTGCTCCAGGGTTTGCATCTGTGTCAGGAGGCCTGGGAGCCGGGCAGCCCCTGGGACCGACATGGAGCTCACGCTGCTCTTTGGGGCAGGCCTGCAGGGGTAAGGCCCACTTCAACCCAACACACGAAATACGGTCATTTTGTTTCCACTCAGAACATTCAGAAAAAACTTGTGTGTGTGTGTGTGTGTGTGTGTGTGTGTGTGTGTGTGTCAATAATGTCTCTCTCGAATGTGGTCAGATGTAGAGAGATGTGTTGGTTTTAACAGTTATCATAGTTTATTCACGTCCTTCCCTTTCTCGCTCTCTCCCTTTTGATTGATGCAGAAGTAGCAGCAGTTAAGCAGTTAATCCGACATTGATACACAGCAAAAGAAAGAGAAACAGACACAGGGAACGGTAGAGAGACAGACGTGAACATTTGTAAATGAGAGACAGAATTTGGATGAACATGTGGTAAGAGATAAAACCTTTAAATCTTTATCTAGTCATAAATACGTCTCTGTGCTGGAACAGAGCACTGTGTCTCTACCGCAGTAACTTTACAGGAGACGGAGACAACATCCTCCACTTTCATTGTAAGTTAATGCAGAAGGTTTAGTGCTAAGGGCTTTTGGACCATTGCTGTTGATCTCTTTATGACACTTTCATAGCTGCTAGGTGTTAAATTTAAAGCTTTGTGTGTTTTGGAGGTGGTCGTGGTGGGGAACGCAGGCAGATTCCCAAATCCGTAATTCATCAGTGTTATGATAAGTTTAAGTGTAGGGTTAGGTTGGAACTACTGAGTTAAAATAACTTTTTATTCTGTAACAGCACTGTCATCTTCACATTTTTTATTTTTCTTTACTGCCTTTATTTTAATTTGCCTTTTATTCTTGCACATTCTTAACTGTTTTAAATGTATTTTATGTTTTAATTCTTGTCCTTAATGAATGCATTGCCCTTGTGTGTGGAAGATGCTCTATTTCTTATGGATTATGGTTAATGTACGGGGTTAGGACTAGAGTACGGCTTACGGCGGCTGTGTGTGCGTATCTCTCTAGACTAGAAATGGAAGCTGAAATGTCTTCTTCCAGTCAAGAACATATAAGTTCAAACTGAAATGGGGAAATTGATTTCTGCAGAGTTGCCTGGTTTTTTCCCAAAGGGTTAATGCACTCCAGGAAGAGTTAAGACAGAGGAAGATCAGAGGTGTCTGCTTTCACTTTATGTTTCTGTGCCTTTAAACTACAAACGCTATTTTGTAATCGGTGTAATCTGCAGTGGAACAGGAACCTGTGCTCTATCTGTTCTCTTTAAGTTTTACTTTAAGACTAAAGCTCAATAAAAGCGTTTCCTGAGCAGATGGAGTCTTGTGTGGAGAGAGTACTCCACTCCCCAAGCTGCAGCGCTGAGTCTCCTCAGTTTCCAAACACTTAAGCGGTGTCAGTGAAGAACAGGTGATGAATGCCGTGTCACTTTTTTGGAGCGAGTTGCAGGCTTCAGATTCTAAATGTGACTTTTCCCCACCTTTTGAAAGAGGATTATTTTATATGGAGTTTTCTCAGACCTCTGTGTGGCCTCTATTTGACTCCTGCACACTGTGAGAAATATGAAAGAAAGAGCTCATCCAGAACATGAATCATTCTGATGAATATGATGAATAATTCTCTCATTTTCCTCCTGAATGCAGGGGCGGTGTGTGGGGACAGATGTGTAGATTTCCGTTTGATTTCAAGTAACTGAGAGCTTCTGTACTGCTTCAACACCAAGTTTTTTTTTCAGTTTTGGTTTTCTCTGTTCAACACATCAACTTCCTTTTGTGTGTGTGTGTGTGTGTATGTGTGTGTGTGTGTATGTGTGTGTGCGTGTGTGTGCATGCATCTATGTTTAGCTTGTGTTTGTGTGTGTGTGAGAGTGTGTGTGTGTGTGTGTGCGTGTGTGCATGCATCTATGTTTAGCTTGTGTTTGTGTGTGTGTGAGAGTGTGTGTGTGTGTGTGTGTGTCTGTGCGCATGCAGCTTGCATGTGTGTGTGTGTGTGTGTGTGTGTGTCTGTGCGCATGCAGCTTGCATGTGTGTGTGTGTGTGTGTGCGTGCCCGTGCATGTGTGTGTGTGTGTGTGTGTGTGTGTGCATGCATCTAAGTTTAGCTTGTGTTTGTGTGCGTGTGTGTGTGTGTGTGTGTCTGTGCGCATGCAGCTTGCATGTGTGTGTGTGTGTGCGTGCCCGTGCATGTGTGTGTGTGTGTGCATGCATCTAAGTTTAGCTTGTGTGTGTGTGTGTGTGTGTGTGTGCATGCATCTAAGTTTAGCTTGTGTTTGTTTGTGCGTGTGTGTGTGTGTGTGTATGTGTGTGTGTGTGTGTGTGCGCACACAAGAATATTTCTTCAAAGTGCATCTAGCAAAACTTAAAAATCAGAAATGGTTCACTGTTTTACAGCCGCTGTTACACCGTGTGATATTTGAACTATAAGCATGTTCATGTTGTCAATTTTAGTATTTATTTATTTATTTTTGGACGGAGGACATCTGTATTCGTGTTCTGAGAAAGACTTCCTCCAGAAAAATGTGAAGTGAACATATTTATAGCTGTAGACTTTTCAGGACGTCCCATGGCCTCTGCTCGTGTTTTACCTGTCGAGACAATGCTGAGACAACATCCTCCAGAGTGAAGCAGACACTCACATCCCTGTCTCCACAGAGACACTGTGGTTAACACAGAGATAAAGAATGTCTTAAAAAGAACTTGTGGCACTGCAGACTGCAGCTGCTCTAGATGTACTTTGTATAAATTTATAAACACCGCCTCGAGAATAACTGGCAACCTCCTGATTGTGAATATCTGACTAACACATAATGAATATCTGATTAACACGTAATGACAGGAGATATTTAGACCATTGAATTTGAAAATCTGAGTGTATGGTTAGATGTTATTAATTTGATTAATGCTGCTGAAGTAATAATGAAAGAGTGTGAATATTACATTGTTCAAAGTTTAACAAAAGACCACGATTCCTAACACTTCCTTGTGTTTCCAGTCCAGTCCTCCTTAACTCTCTCTCTCCCTCCCTCCCTCCAGAGTTTCCTGGTGGTCCCCGATTCCTCGTCTCAGAGTAAGCTGCTATGTGTGGCCGTGGAGGGACAGGAAGACACTGTCAGAGACTTTTCTATCGTTCACACTGGCTCAGGTAAGACCAGAAGATAGAGGTGCAACGATACACAAATTTCACAATATAATACATATAGCTGTTTTTGCTCCACAATACGATACATTTCAATACGTGGACAAAGAACATGACTTTAATTTCCCTTTTATTTTTTGATGTAGAGGTCAAAGAGGCCAGTACAAACACAACAATAAAAAAAATTTACATAGAAAAATAAAAATATATAAAAAAATGGGGACATGGTGCTAATTAGGGTTGTCACTGCTGCTCTCAGCGCCACAGCAAAACAACCCCCTGTAGGAGGGATCGTGACTCCACTGGCTTCTGATTGGCTAAATAAAGGTGACGAAGCGTGTTCTCTGTTTAGGAGCCGTGAAGAATAAGAAGAATAAAAAAAAACACCTTTATTGATCTCCTTACAAAACGCGTCCCGTATCAGACGATGTTGTATCTTACGAGACGGTTGGCAACACAAGTTCCAGCCAAGCGTTGCTCTCTCCGCTAGCAGTTCACATCCAGCTAATCGTCCAAGAGGCCAATCAAAATTATAGCATGGCATTGTTACCCCAGTAGCTCTCAACACTTCTCCCGCGTCGTCATAGTAACACAGCCTACCAATTACCAAATTTTTTTATTTATTAAATTTTACTGTATTTTACACGATTCACAGATCGTATCGTATTGAGAAATATGAATATTATTAGTTGTATTGTGACACCCCTACCAGCATGTTTAATATTCCCTCTGGCCGTTTGCTGAGCTCACAGTTCAAGGCCGTCATCAAAGAAGGCAAGGACAACGTAGTGCATACAGGCCGAAGGCTCTTTACTGAACCAGCATTTCACCAGCAGTTTTTCAAAGACTTGAAAATGTCCCAGCCCTGAACACACACACACACACACACACACACATAGGGTACAGTAACAAAAACACCATCCTTGTACAAAAGATAACACCACCAAGTAATTATCAGACGACTAAACACAACAACGAACAAACAATAAACAGCACAGTCACCGAGCAGAGGGGCAGACAGGGAGCCACTGTGCTCCAGATCCCCACCACCGCATGGTGACCTCCGACTGAAAACACTCCTTCAGTGGAAATGTGTCAGTTTCTGTCCTTTTATGTGTGTTATGAATCAGTGGGTTTTCTGTCTTCTTCTGAGTAAAGTTTTATGCCTCAAACTGTCTCTGATAACCGACCACAGTCAGCACTGGAGGCAAACAGAAACAAGGCTGAAAACCACTGCAGTAACAACTCATTTTGTGTCATGAGCTTCTGTGGACCATCGCTTGATGTAATGTGACCGTTTGAGACAGTGTTGTATAAAGATTGTGGGCTTAATGCCCCTGGTGTACAGACCTTTGTGTATGGAATTATTGAATGATGGTGTTTGTATAAATCAATAACTGAGAAGTAAAAAAAAGTCAGAGCGAGTTGATGAAGTGATTGTGAAGACTTGTTTACAGCGGTGGTGATGTCTTTAGGAGCCCGAGGTCATGACGATTCCACAACATGAACAAAGCCTTTTTATTTGCTCTTTATAAAAATTCAGTAAACTTCTCCTTCTCCTGAATAATTATATTTAGTGTGTTATGTAAAGTATAAGGTTACAGAGAGTTAACAGTTTACCCACAGGAACCCAGGTGACGTTTTTTTGGTGCCTTGTTCCAACATCTTATATTACCACCAGTCAGTCCGGTTCTTATATTTCCATGTCTTTCTCTCTCTCTCTCACTCTCTCTCTCTCTCTCTCTCAATCTCATTCGTAATTCTCCCTCTTAATTCTCTGTCTCTTCTCTCTGATCTCTCTCAGCTCTGAAGTTAGCCTCGTCTCACCTGGCCTTCTCTAACCTCCTGCATTTGGTTTACTTCTACACATTGAGCAGGTAAACTCCAACACATCTGTTCTCTTTATTAGCGCTGTCAGATTCCGGGTGGGTTCAGTATCGCGTGTAGAGACATGTTTGAGTGTCAGCAACACAAGGGCTTGCTCCGTTCTGTAAACACAATTAGTTTGTACATTTACTGACATCGTTTTAGGAAGATTTTTATTTGAGCAATTTGACCATATGTTAATAGCATCATGAGCAAAGTTAAATGTAAATAAGCTTCCAACAAAAACACACAGCACAGTAGAGAACACGATGGTTCAGCACTGAGCACTAGAAACGGTCTCAAAACCTGCTCCCTGAAGAAGCTAAAGTGTCCCATTAGAAAGACTGTATGAACATATCTCAATCTCTGTGTATGTCTTTCATTTATTGTTTCATTTAAATCTCTTTTTACATCTTACTCTTACTTTTAGAGCTCTGATCTTCATCATGCTTTTATTTTAGAGAACTTCTAACTGAGGTTGATTTTTTTACATTGGAAGGATTCGTCATCACAGCATTTCACTGCACATCGTACGGTGTATGACTGTCTATGTGACAAATAAACACTGATGTGATTTCATTTTAGATTTTTCTACATTAAGGAGTGGTTTCCCAGACATGGATTAAGCCTAGTCCTGAATTAAAGAGCATTTTGCACTGTGTTTGTCAATTCAAAAAATGATATGTAATATCATAATTGTGTTCTATCAGTAAACTGCTGTACCTGTGAGTATCGTTTCCTCTGTCTCTTCCTCTCAGGGACGTGCTGCCTCTTTGTTTGTTCGTCCCCTCCTGGGTGCACAGCGTGGCTCAACAGCCTGGTCATCTGGTTTCTCAGCTGGGTCCAAGTTAGTCCTTTATTCTCTCATTCACTCGGGATTTAGGGGGTATCTGGTATAAATAAGTGTGAGGGGTAAAGGCTCCCTTCCTTCTATTTCTATGAAAAAAAAAAGATCCCACATCATTGCCCCTGCTGCAGGACACAGGATGAATTATATCTACCCCATGTTTTAAATTCACACAGCTCATCATATATTCACTTTCTATTTGTGCTAATTTTAAAGACACAGTCTCCAGCTCCTTCTCCTTCAGCACCAGAGTGGAACAGTCCAAATTCGATTAAAATCGAGACTTTCTGATAGTTGTAATATAACTTTCACTGAAATAGTGAGTACGCCTTTAAAATATTATGTTTAAAGTCAAACGGTGTAATATCATTCAGAGCTCTGATCGTGTTTGTGGTGAATTAAAGCTCAGTGCTGCTGTGAAAGAGTTGATTGTTCTGTTCAAAGAAGGTTTAAAGATTAAATATTGTGTCTACAATTACTTGGTGAATATTGTCCCTCCCGTGGAGTACAGTCATCAGCTCTCACTGAGCCTCATCGGTCCGTTTCGTTCAGTAGTCTGACTGTCTGCTGTGTTTCTGTGATTCATGTTTATTCACGTGTTTATTTCAGAGGCCTGGCTTTGTCCCTCATCTGATCTCCAACCAGACACAATGAGTCCAGGAACACTGGACGCTCAGGACACCATGATGTGCAGCATACAGGTAGGCTTTCATCTCCATGTGGCTTAAATATGAATATATTACACTTCAGTCAGACAGAATCTCACATCATATTATACACAGAACAGCCATAATATTAAAGCAATTGTATCTGCACGCACTGCCCAATCTCTCAGCTCCACTGACCACACTGATCTGTCTGTAGTTCTACAGCGTGGGCCATTTATATGGATACACCTTAATAAAATGGGAATGGTTGGTGATATTAACTTCCTGTTTGTGGCACATTAGTATATGGGAGGGGGGAAACTTTTCAAGATGGGTGGTGACCATGGCAGCCATTTTGAAGTCGGCCATTTTGGATCCAACTTGTGTTTTTTCCAATTGGAAGAGGGTCATGTGACACATCAAACTCATTGGGAATTTCACAAGAAAAACAATGGTGTGCTTGGTTTTAACATAACATTATTCTTTCATGAGTTATTTACAAGTTTCTGACCACTTATAAAATTAGTTCAAAGTGCTGCCCGTTGTGTTGGATTGTCAATGCAACCCTCTTCTCTCACTCTTCACACACTAGTAGCAACACCGCAGTAGAAATGCTAGCACAGGTTTCCAGTATCCGTAGTTTCAGGTGCTGCACGTCTCGTATCTTCACAGCATAGACAATTGCCTTCAGATGACCCCAAAGATAAAAGTCTAAGGGGGTCAGATTGGGAGACCTTGGGGACCATTCATCTGGCCCACGGTGACCAATCCACTTTCCAGGAAACTGTTCATCTAGGAATGCTCCGACCTGACGCCCATAATGTGGTGGTGTACCGTCTTGCTGAAAAACTCAGGGAACGTGCCAGCTTCAGTGCATAAAGAGGAAAACACATCATCATGTAGCCATTTCTCATATCCAGTGGCCCTCCACTGATGAAGAATGGCCCCATTATCTTTGTACCCCATATACCACACCACACTATACCATCAAGATGTGCAGCACCTGAAACTACGGATACTGGAAGCCTGTGCTAGTATTTCTCCTGTGGTGTTGCTATCAGTGTGTGAAGAGTGGGAGAAGAGGGTTGCATTGACAATCCAACACAATGGGAACCACTTTGAACACATTTTATAAGTGGTCAGAAACTTGTAAATAACTCATGAACGAATAAAGTTACGTTAAAAGTTGGATCCAAAATGGCTGACTTCAAAATGGCCACCATGGTCACCACCCATCTTGAAAAGCTCCCCCCCTCTCATATACTAATGTGCCACAAACAGGAAGTTAATATCACCAACCATTCACATTTTATTAAGGTGTATCCATATAAATGGCCCACGCTGTACAATTAATTGATTCTGGGCTTCAGTCTGTATCAAACTTATCTTCTCCTGAAGAAAGGCTTGGTAATATTTATCTAATCAGAAGGAAATGGTTTACGATGATCCTGTTTGGTGATGAGCAGCGCAATACGGTTTCAGCTGATCCAGCTCAGGTTTAGTGCCTCTTTCATTTGCCTCATTAATTTCATCATTGTTTTACGGCAGTTGACCACAGCCACTGGAGCTCTCTGCATCATTAACCCACTGTATCTCCAAGAGCACGGAGACGACTGGCTCACAAACCCCCCGGCCAGCTCCCAGCACCTCACCCATCCGAGCAGCACCAGGAGAGAGAGGAGGCTGAGCACCACCAGGGCCTGGGGGGGTGCTGGAATCAAGAAGAGAGCCATTTCACTGGACGAGTCCTCAGGCAGTTCAGACAGGACAGGTGAGAGGAAACAAACGGTTACAATGTCTCTGGCTTGGCACTGATTCATTTAAACTTTTCAGTGTAGTGCTCAGTGTGTTTAATGTCCTCTGTTCTTCAGGATCGCCACTGAAGAGTCCAGATTCCCCCACAGCTCCGAGTCTGGAGGGTGTTGTCATGCGCAGGCAGAGCACATCCAGCAATCTGGACACTCAGAAGAGAGCAAGCTCTGATTCTTTAAGCAGCCAGATACCCCAGTCTCCACATCGCGTGTCTTGGGTCGAGGACAAGTTCTGGTTAAACCCCCTACCGCCCACCACATTACTGCAACCCCCATGTCTGGAACTGGACTCCCTGTCCGTCAGCAGCATGGAGGAGGAGCCTGAGCCTGAATCAAGCCACTCCCAGTCGCTCCCATCACCCCGCCTCCCACTGGCCAATAAGGTGAAGAACCGCCTCTCTGCGGTGGGCTTGGCCCTGGGGGGGCTGGTGTCTCCCCAGCGACGGCTGTACAAGCGCGTGCAGGAAATGAGCGAACGCAAAGATGGACCCTTTGCTGAAGCCGTGAGGAGCTTCATCGACCAGACCATGAAGGTTGGGCCAGTTTACGGCGTGAGCTGCACAGAGATGCTGCAGGACGTGCGCACGTCTCTCACGGCCCTGAAGGAGGCGCTGTACGAATACTCTGAAATCCAGAGCATCATAGAGTGCCTTGGGGACATGCCTGATTATGAACTGGGTAAGAACACCCGGGCACGAAAGTAAAGTACTGAAAAGCTGCAGAGGGTTTGTATTGTGTGAGGGGTGATTTTATACTGATTTAATGTCAAAGTGAACAGAGAAACTGACTCTGTTCTTTAGTTATGTACAATTTTTATGAATTATAATCCGGGTGACTGTCTGTGAAGAGTTTGTTGTGTTCTCCACGATTCCCCGCGTCTGTGTGGGTTTCCTCCGGGTGGTTCTGTTCCCTCCCACAGTCCAAAGCACACGTTGGTAGGTGTATTGCTGGCTCAAAAAGTGTCCTTAGGTGTGAGTGTGTGAGTGAATGTTTGAGTGTGTGTCACCCTGTGAAGGGACTGGCGCCCCCTCCAGGGTGTGTTCCTACCTTGTGCCCAATGATTCCGTGTAGACCCTGAACTGGATAAGTGGTTACAGATAATGAATGAATGAATGAAAAGAAATGTAGTGGCACTGTGCTGGACTGGTGCTCTGTCCAGGGTGGGTCCCTGCCTTGTGCTCAGTGATTCCTGGCAGTGGCGGATGCTGGTCTTTCAAGGAGGGGAAGCTCAGTTTCGGCCTACATCATAAAATGTGTGGGTTTATTTATACGTAAATTCTACCTTCCGTTCCTTTTCAAGAAAATGATCTGTACCCTGTCGTACCAACAAGGCGTCTTTTCCAGGGACTTGACTAGTGTCCTCTCAATGGTTCACTTGTGAACACAGGTTCAATGGTGAACACAGGTTCAGGTTAGTGTTAGCGCTAGAGCAAAAAAACGTAATGGCAGTAGATCAAAGGGTTAGAAAGGTTTTAACCACCTGCTTAAATCACCGCACTGGTTCCAAACTGTGTGGAGTTCAGTAATCTGTAATAGACCTGATCAGCTGATGCCTGTGACTTTTTTTAAGCTTCAGGTGGTTCTTCCTCTGCCTCTCAGTAAAGGATCCTATCAGTAATTCTTCTTCATGGTGGTGGTACAAATAAAAAGCTCAGTATACAGAATCTTATCCCTGAATATGTATTTCCTCTCAGATGCGCTGGTGGAGGAGGCTCTACATAAATTTGCTCTGAAGCCAGTGTCTTCTCACCTGTACATGTTTATGAAGTCTGCGCGGCAGGACGATGGCAGTTTTCAGCGTCTGCAAGAGAACCAGAGGACACTGTTAGGACACAGCCTGGAGGAGCTGGACGGAACCGCGGGAACTGGAGTTCCAGACCCTGTAATGATGGAGAGAATTCAGCAAAGGTGGACCACCATGCACCAGGCGTATTCCCCCAACAAGAAGGTGAACACACTGCTCAAAGTCTGCAAGAACATATACCACAGCATGACGGCCAACGCCAAACCTGGTGAGCCCCTCAACTTCTGTACACCACCGTTTATCACTGTTTGTTATTAGTGATAAATATCGTGTTTGAGGGCGGTGCGGGGTAGAGCTGCAGGGTCTTGGGGTTCTGGGTGGTATCCGCTCCTCGGGTCACTGCGAGGAGTGTAGTGTGTGTGTGCTCCCCGTGTCTGCTTGGGTCCTGCTCCACAGGAATGAGTGTGTGATGGACTGACTCACAGTAACTGGAAATCGTTTGTGCACTCGAACATTTAGGCACTTTACTGTATTCATGTGACACACTGGGAATATAGTCTTTGTGGTTTTGCTGTTAAATAAAGTTTAAAGAGTTTCAATGCTATTTATTCATCACATTTTCCTGTTTTTACTGCAGTTTACGCCATGACCCAACTTTTCCATAAACAGAGATTTGCATAAATATCTAATTAATCTAAAATTATATTCAGTTGCTATGCGTTCTGTGTTTATTCCTATTTGTTTCCTGCTTTTTTTCTGATAAATAAATAGCTTTTAGTGAACGGCAGTTTTGGCCAGAGACTGAATAAACCTTTAACAGAGGTCATAAATTGATTCTGTGGTTTCTGCTGCACAGAAGTTGAGCTCGTGTTGTGTGTCTTTGTGTTTACACCTGTGAGTGTGTGGATGCTCAGGGGTCTTTTTTCTGTGCTAGGTGTTGTTTTCGGGGCTGATGATTTCCTGCCGTGTTTGACCTGGGTGGTGTTGCGCAGTGACGTTTCTACTCTGCAAATAGACACCGATTACATGATGGAGCTGCTGGCTCCCACTCAGCTACAGGGAGAGGGTAAGGAGCATCTTTACACAGAGAACACACACACACACACACTTACTTTATGCTTTAAAACTTATCTTTTTAAAGACTACCCCCTGTACAGATTTATAAATGGCTTAAATTATATTCATTCATTCTTATTAATTATGTTGTAAACACCTCATTAACTTTAACATGAAATGATTAAAATCACATTCTTGAATCTTAGAATATTCTTTACTTTCAGATTGTTCAGAAAGCTATGACCTTTCACCCAGTGCCAAACACTAAATCACTGTTGCACGTCTGGTCTGTGTTATAACTGATTTTCAATGAATATATAGTGTTTACACCTCGTTAATTATCATTTAATAAGCAATGTGTAAACTTTTATAAGTGTAGTGCTATTTTAAAATGGTAGCATTATTGCTTGTTAAATAATAATTAATAACAAGAATGTTATTAAACTAAATAACAGTGAACTATGGTATGTGTTTCTATTGAATTATCCGCTGTGGGGGCAGCATGAGGTAGGGGGTTTCTAATAAAGTGTCCAGTGAGTGCTTGTGTTTAGATGTTTTTAATAACGCGCTTCATTTCTGGTTTCTGTCTCTCAGGGGGATACTACCTGACGTCTCTCTACGCTGCGCTGTACTACATCAGCAGTTTTCAGCCTCGTCTTCCTGCGCGTCAGCTTAGTGTCGAGGCCCAGAAATCTCTCAGCCAATGGCATCGCAGACGTACTCTCCACTGTAACCAATCACGTCGCAGCAGGAACCGCAGAACCTTTAGGAGAAACACGCGAGGAGAAGGAGCCTCAGAGGGGTCAAAAGATGCTGAAGTGAGTGTGCCAAACGAAGGGGATGACCCAGGAGACGGGACTGATCCTGAACTGACTCTGCCTCGCGATGTCACTGAGGCACTGCAGAGACTCGGTGAGGACCTGGAGATCCTAGGGGAGGAAGAGGATGAGGAGAACAAACCACACACAGGGGTTTAAAGGGTTAATAGGAGAGTAGGGCTGCTGTCTGTGAGGGAGGGCAGTGCACAGCTGTAGTGGGGTTCACAACAGACACTTTTGTTTAAGAATTGAAGCACCTTTCTTTGGAAAGATGTGAACTGTGCACTATTCTGCATCTTTGTCATCTTCTTGACTTTAAACGATAAATGTTTTATTTATAAACTTTTTAAAGAAAAAGCTGCATCTGAAATAGGTTTCTACACATTGTGCACTTGTTTGTAAAAGCAACATGTAACAATAATAATAATAATACAATACATTTATTAAGCACTTTTGAAGAACCCAAAGACAGTGTACTGTTCTCATGAAGCACTCAGTACTACTTTCAAATGAGTGCAGAACCTTTTGGACACAGTTCACTCTTGGAGCTCTGGGGTGAATTTTGTGAGGAAAGAACCCACGCTGATTATTATAATGTCATTAATATAAACTCTCTCAGCAGTTTCTCAGAATAAAAGTGTGTAATCAGCCCAGTTACACCCTCAGAGGTCACAATGTTACATTACATTTAATTTGTTTAAAATGATCTTTATTATTAATTTAAAAACTACCTTTATTTATTTATTTTAATTTAGGGCCAAAGAGCTCTGGAAATTTGGGAATTATTAATTCTTTTTTTTTGTTTTAAAATAAAAGTGCAGTAGTCAGACCTCATCAACCACCAGAGGGCAGTGTTGTATATATTTTTATGTCATTCTCTCAGTAAGAATATTACAACATAAAAGTCTTACTGAAGTGCATTATTATGTCTATTTCAATGTAAGTATTTTAATCACTAAGAGAGATGAATGATTGTACACGTGGTTCTGGATTAACACAAAGCAAACAAAGCAGTGGCTAAATCACATAGCACTGCAGCGCAAAGTAAAGTAAATTAAATCAATGAATCCTTCCTTTAAAAACATATGTAGCTTTTCAGTTAATACATTTGAAATATTATTTTTTTAAATAAATTAAATCACTGTATCCATTCTGATATCCGGAGCAGTGACAGGTATCACGTGGCCATATGTATTTAGACACCATAGATTAAAAATATGATGGTTTGCTAGTGATCATTTTTAACCATTTTGTTTCTTATAAAGACTAAGCAATTAATAAAATGTATTGTTTACAGAATTTAAATATGTACAGAATTAAAAAAAAATAAAATGTAGCTATAAATAAGTAGCATATTGTTTGTTAGGCCTTCTTTGATGTGCTGTCCGCTAACGTACTCATGCTACTATTCAATGTGTCCCATGTGCTAACGCATCACCCCACACCCACAGTAATCCATCCTCCATAATCACATGCACACATAACAACTATGTACACAGGCTACATATGGAACCCCTCGATTTGAAGGCAAAAACTGCAAACCCAATCACATTTGCCTAACGGGACATCTGGCATTTGGCCTGCATTTATGACCTTAGCATTGCTAATAAAACATCTGGGTCACACTCTGCGATGCGCACTCACAACACCCAACTTTAAAAAGCATTCAAAAGCTTCTCTGAAGTAGTGGTTAACACCACAGCACCTCTGCTAGCATTCACGATCAGCCCATTTTTCATGTGATATCCCATGCTATGCTGCAGCTGAAATGTAACGGCATTATGGATTCAGTGCAGGCATAAATTAGATATATGGCAGTTGCGCATGAGTTAGTGAATACACAGATGGCTGGAGGCCCGAGGCGTTTAAAACAGGAGGCTAAACATAGGGGCAGAGTTTCTACAGTGAGGGAAGAAGACGACAGTGTGATGACTATAGGAGAAGATAAATATATCAATAGTAATCTTTCTAAAAAATTGAATATTTATTACTATGTTAGCTACAGAGTGTATTTGCTACTGAAAAAGGGGGAAAAGGTTGTAGCTTTCTGTGTGTGAGCACTCATTGGAAGGTACTAAATAAGGAACGGCAGGGCTAAGGATGGTTTCCATGTGAGATAAATGAACATCATTGTGATGAAGATAAACCAGACCCATTTTTTTAAGTAGTCAAAACACAAGTACTATGTCTTTAATGCTAATGTAATATGCTATGAGTGTTAGCATATGTTTAAATTCAGTGTCCAGGAACATTCTGGGTAAATACAGCAGATGTATCTGGTTTGGAACGATGTAGTTATTGTAACTCTAATGAAAATGGTTCATGTTTCCACAAAGAAAAATAGCTTGGACCTACTTCCTAATGATGTGCATGATGTCAACTACAGAATAGTGCACACCATCTGAGGTCTGAGGATGTCATGTCGTATATAAAAAGTAGGTCTACATTAGCTGTGTAGGCACAAAACCTGGAACATATTAGAGTATTTGTTTACTTTTACATTACATTACATTACATTTACTGCCACATTCAAGTGTTTTGAACTTGCACATCATATAATGCATGTCATAAAATGTATTTAAATACCATTTAGAATTGTCTTTATCTTCTCTTCAAATTGTTTCACTACCTGAAGCAGGCTGATTTGTCACATTTTTAATGCTTTTTATGAGTTTGGGATATTAGGAAAAACAGGGGCATTGCTTACCCCTACAGCATTTTGTAATCAGTCCTTGTAGTTTATAATGCAGCCTGTGTTTTACAGTCTACATACCTGCTTTTACAATGTGTACTTTCCTATTACTTTAATGTGTAAATTCCAGCATTTTAAAATGTATTTTAATTTTAGAGTTGTAGCTTCCCACATTTTACAGTGTATTTTCCTTGTACTTAAGGTATAACTCTGATCAGTTACACAATTCTATTTGGAGTTTTTTTCAAAACTGTGAGATAAATGGAAAATAAATAAATAAATAGGATTATTAGAGAAAGCTGTCAAATTGGGTGGAGTTTCAACCGCTGTTCCATGTTCCTCACCTCTGGTTCCCTTTGGAAAACACCCTTCTGAGAGGAGGTGCAGCCCTGTATATTTTGGGCTAAACATAATATGATTTAATTGTGAACAGAAAACACCTTAATCCCATTATTTCCAATATCTAGTTATATATTTATTATGTTTCATTATGCGCCCAGTGATTCCAGGTAGGCTTCGGACCCACCGCAGCCTGAACTGGATACGCAGTTACAGACAATGAATGAATGAAAGTAAAGTATATTTTCTCTTAGTCACAGAGAGAGATGAGGCCTGTTTCTATTGTTTTGGGCACTTTGTGCAGTCAAGGACAATAAATGCTCTTTTTCACTACTCAAATGTGTTGGTGTCTTCAACAAGTTAAACTCACTCCCTTTTGTTTCATAGTTTTTACAGAATAAGACGGAGAAAACTGGTCAACTACATAATCCAGCCTGCTCCCTGTGGTTTCACTGTATTTACAGAGTAAGAAGGAGGTAATGGTGGTGGTTTTTATGTTTGTATGTCTTATTATTTTGTATATATATTGTGTATATACTATAACTGGGAGACATTTCCAAAGTACAGTGCCAAAAGCCCATTATATTATTTAGAGCCATATGATAAAGTACAAGATGTAATTTATTAGAAGCATATACTACCTAAATGGCATATAGGCTGTTATTGTAGTTGTACTCATAAGGAAGTTATGGAAAAGGTACACTGTAAGTGTTAGGTATCCACTTGGTACCCGACCAGTGCGTAATACTAATAGTGGCGGTTTTAGTGTGTTAGCGTGGTTCGTTGTGCTTTGATCTGCCGCACTGCTGTAAATCCCTCTTCTGGGAACTCTGTGATTGACAGATTGCTAAACAGTGTCAGCGCTAATGATGCTAGCGCTGTTAATGGAGATAAATGAATGAGCACTGGTGGCTAAATATTCCCCAATACTTTCAAACCATTTACTTTACAAACCATTACTCCAGAAGATGCAGCCTCAACAATGCTTATCTTTCCTTCCATTGTTTGTTTAGTGCCAATGAAGTTCTTGTACAGACCTTTATCCACTTTAGCAAAATTGCTAACATTTTGGTTTACACGCTAATAACACATCTTTCCTGTTATTACATTTGTAAATAGTAAGGAATTTCCTTCATATTATTACCTTGTTCGGGTTAGCTTAGCATAGCATAGTTTCCTTTAAATTCAGAAAATGTTGTATCATACATGTATTAAAAAATATTCAGTAAAATTATTTAAAGGCTATTACTTTTTGGAAAAAAACAAAAAACAAAAAAGGTTTAACTTAAGTCTGCGCTACACAAGCTACGGAGAGGGAAAACCGACAGGCTGCTGTACAGTAACCTCCATTCAGGCCTGAAAAACATGTCCATAACAGACATTTGCATAAATGTTTAATTATGTAAAAAGATTGTGTGAAAACAGGGATTTCTGGTGTGTTTAATGAACATGTAGTTACTCCTTGTGTACGCGTCACAGATTGCTGTTCTATTGATGCATGCTGTTGCCATATGTCAACAACAAATATATTTTCTCTTTATTTATGGAACCTGTAAAAATCTAATCAGGTGTAAATAATGAAATAAGAATGTAAGAAGATTTACTCAATTAATGTTGGTGTTTTTAAGTTGTTTTGTTTAAATGTATGACATTGGAGCAAAACTGATGCAAGAAACAGACTACAACAGGCTTGTGTTCAGAAAACATTCAATATTTAAAATGATTTTAAGCATTACTTAATGCAAAACATTATTTTTAAAATCTTTGTAGACGTAATAAAAGCTCAATACAAAGATTTATTGTGGCATCACTATTTTTATGCATTGTATAAATATATACTGTTGAATTAGGAAATAAAAAACAATATGTTCATATGCATATTCATTTATTGCACATTCACCTAAAGCAAGAAGTGATACAGAGTTGCACTGTGTTGTGATTTTGTCCATCTGCTTTAAGACTTTAGCCTTTAGCCCTACTCCCCTGTCTTTTAGCCTTTGGTCTTTCCATTCATTAATTTTCGGGTGAAAGCCTGTTCCTTTGCAGTTTAGCATATTTTCCCCCCACGCTCTCGCTTTCTTTTTCTCTTCCCCTCACTCCCTCATCCCCCTTCTTGTCTATATTCTGACAGGTGTGTAATTGGATGATTAATGTTCACTCAATACCCTCCCGTCTGCACAACGCTACACACACACACACACACACACACTAGCAAACCCATGTGACTATATAATAGCACTGAGGCCCTTGTGAGGAGGTTGTGTGTAAATCATGTCCATAGTTTGTTGCCTGCGAAGGAAACAAATACAAGCTCCAAAATCTACAGACATTTGAGTTCATAAAATCTTTCTTTAAGTTCCAATAACTCAGAAGCCCTTTAATTTTTCTCCTGTGTACTGTACGTGTTCATTTTAAAGGATAAAGGATTTAAAAAATAATTGTAATTAGATGTTTTACAGTAAGAGAAGTAGATTCTTCACAAATATTATTTCAGAAAAAATGGTTAATATAATAATGTCTGTAAGATATTGTCTGTACATAAAATAACTGAGAGATAAAAACACATTTTAAAACTTAACTTTCACTGATGATGATGATGAGGGCAGCAGGTTGCAGCTGCAGTGTATCAGGGAGAGAGTGGTGTGTGTTCTCCAGTATGAATGTGTGAGTGACTAAATGACTGTGTGGGTGAGCGTGTGATGTCCTGCTTTGTGTATAATGATGACGTGTAAGATTGACCCTGACTATGATCAGGATGAAGGGCTTACAGAAGATGAAAGAATGAAAATGATGAATTTCATTTAGATTCTTCAGAACGACCCTTAAACACCCTTCAATTCTTAAAATAGTGAATTTGTCAATAATTTTGACTCTTTTACTCTATATGCCATATGTCAGCCTCTGCATGTTTTACCTGCTCAGAGCGTCAGAAAACTCAGCTTCAAGGTCTAAACCAAATGTCCAGAAATATGTGTTAAAATAACCATCTTTCGCTGCTGGGGGTAAACACCCTTTGGTTTGGAAGGAAAACAGTGAAAGAAAGTAAATGAGTGTGAGGACAGGGACAGGAATTAAAGAGACACAGGGTCAGCTGAAAGGGTCAGAGAGATCGGACATTTCCTGCTGACCCCAGAGTTAACTCTAACCCCTGCAGTAGGCCGCATCCATCACATATCTGTGGGGCTGGAGGTGAGAGAGAGAGACAGAGAAAAAAGAGGGAGAGAGAGAGAGGTGGATGAAAGAGAGGGAGGCAATGGGGACATTTAAGACGCACAAGAACTTCATGAGAGTCCACAATTACTCATCGAATTCTCTTTCTACATTCAGTTTCACAAAACCTCAGAATGTTTTTCTTTGCTGAAGGTACCAATGTAGAGTTTGTATTTCTAAATAGTTTTAAAGACGTTGTGCTCCTTTGAGTGATTCTCCTGGGACTCTCTGCTGCCTGACGGAACCAAAGGTTTTTCAATGATAGCAGTAACACCTAACTTATTATATTTATTATTATTATTATTATATACATTTAAATGAATATCTAGACTATATTCAAGTGAAGTAAAATTCATTCATGAACGGGTTCTACACATTGAATCTAAAATATGAGGCAAATAAAGAAAGAAACGAGTCCAAATTTAGAAAAGACGGTGGTTTAGTACCATAATAATAACTGTCAACATTTTCATTCCATCGTCAGAAACATTGTCTCAATCATTATTTTCATTTCAATGCAAATATGAAGATAGAAAAAAAACCCACATAATTTCATTGAAGAAATCCATAGCTTCCAAACTGTTGTTCAGTTTTTCAAAAACAAAACACATATGTAAGAAAAAAAATGGATCTAATGCTGGAACTTGTTGGGACTGTTATTAGTGATGAACAGAACGTGATGTGGAGATGGATCATAAAAAAAGAAAATGTGTTTGATAGGACTTTGCTACCATTAATAAATGCTTCAAAAAACTGAAGATTAACATGAACTCAAGATTTGTTGAGATTTTTTTGAAATACATAAATATAAAAATAGATTCAACATAAAAACTTAAATTAAATATAGTTTAATGATGACAGCGAGAGAACTACGTTGGGAACTGAACTGCTGTCTATTGTGGGAAGACTAGGACTGGTCCGTAGCTCAGAGGAATAGCAGCCACAGTTCCAACTCTCTCTCGTTTTATTGAACGCATTGAAAATAAACGTCTTTGGGTTCTGTGGATAGGCTTGGCAGATAGTGTTGGTTCTAGAAGACTGTTGCAGGACTATTTGGTACGATTGTGAAGGCACCAGACCTCAGAAATCTGGCTCTTCTGTTGGTGTTCCTGAAGAACGGGGCTCTAGGCAAGGCAAGCGAGGCCTTGAAGGCCCCCGACGGTCAGTTTCAGGGAAGCAGGACGGGGCTCAGGTCACCCCAAGGCCATAGGAAGACGCCGTGTAAGCCGGAACGTGAGTTTTTACATGTGACGTGCAAAAATCGAGAAAAGGTTTGGTGTATTCACAAAAAGCAAATGTGAGTTTGAGCAACACTTTCTTTCAGGAAACCGTCGAACACAGCAGTTTTGTGAAAACCAAATGTTTTGTTGATTTTTGGAAGTGAAAATAAGCACAAAAGAAGGCGTGTGTATGTTTAATAATTAATGTTTTAGTTTATATTTTATTATTAAATGTCTAGTGTATTATTACTGCATGGATTCTAGCGGTTACGATATTGGCTCCGCATCACAGCTCTGTGAGAATAACACGCTGATGAAGGTGATCAACGATATCTTAAAGAATAAAAGGTGCAGAAGTGTGCTCTCTTGGAAAATCAACAAACATTTCGATTTCAAAGTCGACGGGCACCTAAAGGTTTGCAGGTGACTGCGGAAGTGTTTGTGTGTCCAGGTTTAAGACACTGTGTTTATAAAGGGTCAATGTTGCTGAAGAGACAGTGCATACGTGTGAACCGCTGAGGCGGAACCGCAGAAGTGTCCGTCTCGTCCTCATCTGGCACCGCCTCCTCGGCCTGCGTGCCCCTCCCCCTCTCAGTGGGCATGGATGTCGAGGCTCTGTCCGATGAGAGGCTCTGCGGTGTGGGGGTGGGGGTGTGGGTGCAGGAGCATTGCCGTGTGAGGGGCAGGGTACGTGTGCAGTGACGGAGCAGCGTGTGTGTAACTGGGCTGTGGAAGGAGAGCTCCGGGATAATCAGACGCCAGAGACGGCATCCCCTGCAGACCTGCGGCGGCACACAGTCAGAAGCCTGGTTATTATTATCATAATAACTGACAAAACCTCCACCATCCAATTATGACTTTACAGCTGTATTTGTCTGTGTGTGTCAGTGTAAAAGCATTTAATTCCATGTCCATTTTGATCATTTCTATTGCTCCTAACATCAAAGAGAAGCCATCATTTTCAAATGATACAAAAATAAAATTAAATTACAAAAATATACACAGAAAGAACAACAAGCAAAAGTGATACATCTTCATAGTTAATGTTGGGGAAAGATTTGCCAACATGAGCACATTATAGACTATGGGGCTGTGTTTTATTGATTTGTATAAACTCTAGAGGCTGTGATGTCTGGAGTTTTTACTCGGTTAGGGTTCGAGTTCATCTTTTAAATGTACAGCCCTGTGAACAGTGTGATGAAGTGTAATGAAACAGTGTTTCTGTTGAATGTGTGATTAACTGTGATGTATCTCACCTGCTGTCCTAAGGCCTAAGTGAGGTTGACCCTCTAATCCATAGCCTATTGCTGCTCCCTCTGGGCTGTATGGGGCACCTTGACCTGTGAGAAGACACACAAACACACACAATTGAAAAGACTTTTACCATTTATTTATCCATTCATTTTCTATAGGCGCCTCCTCCTAATCAGAGTTCGACCACTGACTGCACGGCTCCCAAAATGATGCCTGAAACCAAGCTTTGAGGGGCCGCCAACTACAGCGTTTACATATTCAGTCTTAAAGGCATAGGAACTGCCTGGTTAGAAGAGGTTGGAATGTCATGTCGCAGTGAATTATGTCTGGATTGCAACAAGGAACATAAAATATGAGGCGTATAACATAAAGAGTGGGGCTTAGGGGAGAATAACAGAATATAAGAACATTAAAGGTAAGGCCCGATACACACAGGGAAATGGACCAGAAAACATCAGTTGTTTACCTGAGCGATTTGACTGGTCAATCATGGGCTGGACTATTCTGCGTCTGGCGTTTATAAACCTTACCAAAGGGAAGACACAAATCACACTACACATTAAATAATGTCATGAAGAAAAAAGAAACATCCACAGTGAATATGCACTAAACCCTCATCACAGATGAATGGTGCGGGAACGTGTCGATCGGTACTGACTGGTTATTTAAATGTAAAACTACATTCCCAAATACAGCTTGAGTAGAAGTACAAAAGAAGTAGATCCCAAATAACAATCAGAACCACAGAGGAACGTCTCAGAACGTCCAGCATCCATCAGCACAGGTGGGAACTATGTTCTTCAGCTCTGTTGTTCCTCACAAGCTCAAGAGTATTTGTTATCTTTCTCCTTTGGTGTAAAATTCTAAAGCTCAGAAACAGCAAAACCACAACCCAGACCGAAACTAACACGTCAAAGGAATTAGCAAATACTGAGGGGGATGCAAAGGGATGCCACCTCCTGGTTGACACACTTGACATGAACAACTCTTGCCCCCTCAAAAAAGGGACTCCCACCTACCTTCTTAATATTAACAAGATATCATGTAATGTATGTTCAGTCTATCCACGTGAGAGGTTTACAGGCTGGTCTCTGAAGTATCAGGAAGTTCAGGTTCTGATCAGAGAAAGGAGATGTTCACACAGTGTTTAATTCAGAGCAGGAACACTGCGTACAGTGCCGTGTCTGAGCAGGGGCAGCTCTACAGTTTTCTCTGATCCATTCCTTCCCATATTAAATTACTCAGACGCTGAGAATCTCCTCCTCATAGGAAATAATGTTCTGCAAGAAACACACAGCAGACGGCCCTGAGCCTGTCCTTCGCTCAGTGAGGGTCTGGTGTGAGACGTGCTGTGATTCTAGAGGGAAGCCGTAGCCCGTGTCTGAATGATTGGTGCCAGGCTGAGCTCTACACTGGTCAATGGATTTATTCTAAAGTCAGTGACTGCTCTCTTAAGTGCTGGATTTTAATCCAATACAGATATTTATAAGTTTGATAGTGTACACTACCCAGCCACAAACAGGGACAATGCATCTGTCGCCAATGAAGGATATGGACACATGAATATGAGATATATACCATAACACCCCCTCGACAAAATAACATTTTCCCGTTCAAACTCTGTATATGAGACGATTAAACAAGCGTTAGGTACATGAACCTGAATTCAAATACATAGTAAAAGTATCTATGTACACCACATCTCAACAAAAACAAGAGTTATTAATCTTTACCCAGAGAACATAAATCCCTATTACAGGTAAATAAACATTGATCAAGGCTCAGTAATCAACTGATTGGCATTGATTGGGTTAATGTGAACGGATGACCCGTTAAGAAGCTGAGAGCGGGAGGGAGGTGAGGGAGTACTGACCAGTTGTTGACCTGCAGGATGGTGAGTCCTGTGTCTTGAGAGAGCTGTTTTTTCTGCTCTTCAGATGGGTACGGGTGCTGGAATGGGACAGAAAATGTTGTTTTAATAAGACGGCCTTTTTCAACAGAGAGGAATCCCTCTCATTTCACTGAGGAACAGAGGAGGTGCTGGAACCCAGGACCCTAAGACCCCAGAATGTATCACTGTTTTCTTATTTTAATATTACATTTTGAGCTGGACAGTAAATAAATATCAAGTTATACACCATGATGGAAAATGGTTCATTTACGATATTTCGAATAATTACAGGGCGTTCATTAATTACCTAGGGCACTGCTCTCAGTGTTTCCTCTAGGAGTTTTTCAGCTTCGGCAGCAGCTCACATTCGCTAAAGAGATTTATTTGATTTTGCCAAATGAAGTGTACATGGGCTGATAGAATTTTAAAAAATATTGGAAAAACTCTAGTTAATATATGAATACAAATGAGAACTTTAGACATTATCATTTTTTCTCCATCTTCAGAAAAAGCGGTGGATTTATATCTAAAATATTATATATTATTATTATTATAGGAGGAGGTTTTATTTACTTGGCATGTTCATATTTGTAGAAGTTTGTAGGTACCATCCATGGTGGGCATCTTAGCAGTTTCTCTGGCTTTTAAATGGTTCATATTGATATCAGTATTAAACTATTGACTGATTATAGTTTGATATAAATTGTGTGTATCGTCCTGCTCTAATTCAAATGAAAACGTCAGGACCCAGCTCTAATCATAATGTAAGTCGGTTTAAAATATTTACTACATGTTCCATGAAGTTTGACCTCTGATAATTTAACACCGTGGACCCTGTTCTGGAGCAGCCCAGCAGCGCAGCGGTATGGCGTAGCGTCTCTCTGCTCCTTATTTATAGTCTCTGCGCTGGAGCTAAATTCTGTGTGTAATTACAGCAGCTTCATTAACAGCTAATTACCATATGCTCATTACTGTAATGCTCCAGCACCTCTGATTTCAGCTCTGCTCTACGCCCTGCACGGAGTTATACAACACATATTTCACACTCACTGCCTCAGAGTTAATACCCAGTGTTTTCACTCCTGCACGTTCCACCTCCTCTCTGTATTTCTACCCTAGCCTTAAAAACACAATCCTTTTATTTAAATGTGCATCAAATTCTATAAACTTCGGCAAAATTCTTTTGATAGGTTTTAATTGATGAGTAAGTGATGCACATCTGGTCCAGGCTTTTTTTTCAGGTTTTGATTCTCATCTGGTTCACATTCTTACCGATAAATGCTGGAAGAGCCACGCCCGCATGATGTTGGTTGCCACTTTGGGGAAAATTCCTCTTTTCTTGTTGCTCCTTCTGTCTCTGTCTGAGTCGTCCTCCTCTCCTGTACTGGGAGACGCTACAGCTCCGTCCAGGCCGTCTCCTTTAACCGGCAAACGCAAACACACTCGATTAGCCGTAACATTTAAACCACCTCCAATGACCACACAGGAGCATTCGGTGGTTCTATACTAACAGTCTGTAGTCCATCTGTTTCCATTCAAATCAAAGAGAATTTGATTTTATTTCATTCGTTGCTCTGCATACTTTTTTAGTGTTCTTCAGCGCTCAGGACACCCACAGAGCAGGTGTGATGTGGTGGTGGATCATTCTCAGCGCTGCAGTGACACTGACGTGGTGGGGGTGTGTTAGTGTGTGTTGTGCTGGTGTAGAGTGGATCAGACACAGCAGTGCTGCTGGAGTTTTTAAACCCCTCAGTGTCACTGCTGGAATGGTTCACCGATCCAAAAACACGCTGCCAGCGTTCCTGTGTCACTGATGCAGGGCTCAAGGTTGAGCAAACCCAAACTGTGTAGCAACAGATGAACTACTCTGTGTGTGTTTGTGTGCATGTGGGCATGTGTGTGTGTGTGTGTGTACATACCAGCGTCACTGCAGTTCTCTGCGTTGTGTACGCTGAGTCCACAGGAAGCACTGGGGGTCCCTGAGGAGGGAGACACACAGTCGTCTGTGTCCCGCAACCAAGTCTGATTCTAGATCAGGGGAGAGAGGAACAGTCAATCTAGACAGGTTCTAGATCAGGGGAGAGAGGAACAGTCCCCCACTCATTAATTACAATTTTGTAACTGACCTGCTCTGAGAGGCTGGTGCAGGAGCCGGTGAAATCTTCCATATCAGATTTAGAGCCACTGTCTCGCTCCTCTAACACCAGGTCAGTGGGCATCTTTCCCTTCAGGCAGGTGATGTAGCGATGACAGAAATTGTCACACAGGTCATGAACCTACAGTAATGAGCATGGAACAGCATTCGCTCAGACTAGACTCACATGCACAGGGCGATCGGAACCGACCGTAAAGACACTGTTGATCAATCGGAAGCGGAAGTGATTACAGTAATGTTATATATTAAAGAAAAACATGATTATTCCAGAGAGGGACTCGCCTTTTCCAGCTCCAGCAGGTGAAAGCGCAGTACTTGGATGGCCTGGATCATCTAAGGAAGAACAGACAGGTATCAGACAGTATTCTCTTTTTCTGAGTAACTGAGTACCCTCTGATCAGGACTGTGTGCCTTAATCCATCTTCAGGACAGACACAACTCGAAGGGTTAAAGAGTAACAGAGAAAAACAGGACAACACAAACTCCACCTGTGCTATCATTACAGATATGTTTGGGTCTTACCAGGTTGTCCAGTTCTGGATTCGACGAAAAGATGGGTTTCTCTGAACGAATCTGAAATCATTATTGAACATTTGTGTATGAATATCAATTTACACGTTTAAACATACTGACTCTGCTCATGCAGCGTTTATATAAAGAGCTCTCAATATTGATAATGTTGTTTACCTGTTTGGCGAAGGCTGCGATGTCCTCGTTGAAAGAGTCAGAAGAGCAGACATCGCCGTGGCCGGTCATTCCAGAGAGATGGGCAGGGTTCGAGAGGGAGGTCGAGTCACGTGGTGAGCAGGTGGCCAGTTCACACTTCTCAAACACCAGAGCCAGGAGCGGAAACAGTGGATGGCTATAAACACATACACACACACGCACACACACACACACACACACACACACACACACACACACACACAAGTGTGAGGGCTGCTCAAAGTTGATGTCCGGTTTAAAAATCTACACAAGAAAACATTTAAATGGCAGAAATATTGATAATAATATTTGGTACAAATCTTAATGATACACAGACATTCCCATTAAAGAACCAGAGGCTAAACAACATGATTAAATTCATATTTGGTGCACTGTATATTACATTAGATCAGCACTTCATGGAAAATGAACCCAGGCTGAACTTATAAAGAGTGAATTAGTTTAAATCCTAACAGAGAAAACAGTCCTGACTGTAAAATTCAGGACATCCCATGATTCTTTGGCCAAAATAAGGTACCTGCCACTTACAACTACGTACTGCACCAGAGCGACCTACAGTAGTCAATGATGAGCGCTGTTAAACACATTTTACACAATGTACAGAATAAGGTATTATCTGTGAACAGATATAAAGTCTATACCTGGTATTTCCATCATTACATACTGCACTAAAAAGTGTCTGAGTTACTGAACTGTCCATAAATTAAGAGCCACAGTGACCACAGTGTTCAGTCTTTAGAGCAGAGCGAGAGTGATATAACAGTTGCAGGTTTAGTTAACGGATGTAGAAAAATGCTGTTTATCATTTTGTTTGAGACAGATATAAAGTTCCTTATCTGAGAAACACCTGACTACTGACCACAGCATGACGCAGTGGTTTCTGACACTCACCCATAGATCTGATCTCGGTGGTGTTTGAGCGAGTCGGGTACAGTGTGACCGTAGTGAGGGGGTGGCAGGGACCTCATTGCTTCACCATATCCCCCCACTGGCATAACTTCAGACCCTGGGTAGTGGACCAGCTCTTCATACTGAGAGAGAGAGAGAGAGAGAGAGAGAGAGAGAGAGAGAGAGAGAGAGAGAGAGAGAAAGACAGAGAGAGAGTACTGTTATTGTACACTCAATGGGACAACTGCATAAAGAAACAGTGAATTAAAGTAAAACAATGTGTGTGTGTGTGTGTGTGTGTGTGTGTGCGCGTGTGTGTGTGTGATCTGAGAGAACAGGGAAGCCGTTTGAAGTCGTTGCTAATTTTTGCTCCTCCTTGACAAACACTGGGAGCCAGCAGTGTTTGATGTGCAATTTTTCTGCACGCTCAGCAACATTCACCGAGGGACGTATGAAAAAACAAAACAAAACAATAACAACAATAGCAGAGAAAACAATAGAAAGTTACTGGCTTTAGAAACACGGACTGAATCCTCTCACTGCCTTCAAGCCTCACTGTGTGTTTCAAAGCCCACTCATCACTACACACCAGGCCCAGGCCCAGGATCAGGATCAGGATCAGGTTTGGCATTAACTCAGTATTAAATCAGCAGGGTTTAAATGTGTGGTTACAGCAGCACAGAGGTTTTCTTTTTTTTTTTTTTTTTTTACAATTTTTCATCTAGCTAGATTCATTTTAATAACGTACTTCACCACAGAACATTATGTAATTGATTTAATCTGGTGCAAGATTTTACTGTTATACCTTTGAAAAACATCTACAAGAATGTGTTTAATACACATTTATACAAGAATATTTCTTTAATGTAATTCAAACATTGCAATTAATAATCAAAACCAGATTTTCTGTAATTTTGTGAAAAATAACAATTTGTTGAAATAAAATCTATATGACACCTGTGAAAAAGACCAAACAGAATAAGACCAATAGTCGTCTGAATGCAGTTAAAGGGATTAAGTAAAATACAAAGCCTAATGACTACTGATTGAAAGCCTTATGAAGCAGCTAATAAATATTCAATACTATGCAAACATGCAATATTAATATTAATTATTATTATTATTATTATGTTTAGCCACCAGTCGACCACAAAGACTCAGGCTCTTAGCAGACGTAATCACGCTAATGTACCAGAGCCACCATCACACACAGTAATGTCACCAGCTTCACACGCAGCACGGACTACAGTGACACACTGAAGCTGAATTACTCTTTTTATTGGTTAAATAGAAAATCAACAGAAGTAAATTAACATAAAGGTGTACTGCTGTTTTTATTAGAAATAAATAAATTAAAATCTATCTTCAATAACTGATGAATAATTTAAGACAATTACCACCATAATGAGTTAAAAAACACAAAGCTACCTCTTACAAAATTAAACAAAAAATCATACATCCTAAAATGACCTAGATAACAAAAACATAGAACCGTTTTATGTCGTAGAAAAGCTACTGATACTAGAACACAATATCACACAAGTCAATTACAGCAAGGATTCACCTCAGAAATTGAACACACACTTCCTCTTTAAACACGCAATTAAATTTTAAAGAGAGAGAAAAAAAACACTCTCCAGCTCAATTTTTTGTTGTAAATCTTAAAACGTATAATGTTTTATTTGGACTAACATATTAGGGTATGTTTTTAATATAATGTACAATATCACAAATAAAAACCTAGTTTCAAATTGAATAACACTGATTAAATTAATTTTATAACGTCAACATGAAACCTCATATTTTGTTTGCTTTAGCTGTTTAGAGTTCAATTTGAACATGGAACAGATTCTGAAAAGAAGTGCATCAGGCCTTTCCTGGAATCAAATGATTGAATACAGTTTCCTCCTTTAAAAAAACAGCATAATTTATATTTCTGTTTACTTTGAACTTTAATAAAATTCAAGTAGAAACTTATTGACTACTGCATATTGTTGTTATTGTATCACAGTATATATTACATGTATTTTAATGTGTGTGTGTGTGTTAAGCCCTTCAAGCTCTTGGAGAAAGTTCTGTACATAAACAAAATATATTAATGTTGTTATTATAACAATAATAATAATTATTGTAATTAATATTTAAGAAAACACAGTGTATTTTTCAGTGACACTGATGGACATTAAAAGTCATTAGATAAAAGGCTACTCTGAATGTAAACAACACCGGTGGCCTTTAGCTTGTCCCACAAAAATAAGGCCCGAACTGCACAGATTTATAGGATAAGGTTGTGTCAGAGACTGATATAATGATGTATTAGTGTTATATTATTATCTGTGTTTAGGCTTCTATTGAGAAGCAGTGGGCCACAGGGAACAGTTAGCGCTTCACTCCAGCACTGTGACCTACTTTAGCCTAGCAAACATCTCTCTCTCTCTCTCTCTCTCTCTCTCTCTCTCTCTCTCTCTCTCTCTCTCTCTCTCTCTCTCTCATTTGCTTATTTCTAGATTTTAAAGAATCTTAGCCCCGTTACTAATTTGTCAGAAAAAGCTAATTCTGAATTGAAAACAGATGGTGGCAGGAGCTAAAGAGCTTATATTACTGATGATTTTAATTAGCTCTTTTGTATATAGGCTACTATACGTATTTAATATTAATGCCTATTTAATACTGACTGATAAAGCATTGGACATAATCAGAACAGGTTAATTCTGTTGGTCAAATCATATGCAAGGTTTTATATACTAGTATTATATGTTAACTTCAGGCTTTTATTGGTCCTCCCCAGCTCTCACTTGTTGGACTTATTTTGAAGACATTAATCATAAAAAATTTGTAAAAAACTAAACTTCCCAGTAAACATTTAGTCGTTGATTCAACGTTGAAATAACGTAATTACTGCCGTCTAATTATAACGTTCTCTTAAGGTTGAAAATGAAAGTTGTAAAGACGTCCAAACACAGACATTGAAAAGACGACTATTAGACGTATTTTGGACATCCACTGACGTTATTAATTGGTCCCAAAATAAATTACTTGTATAAAACGCGTTTTGGACGTCCACTGACGTTATCAATTGGTCAACACTTAACTAACTTATTAAGATGGGTTTTGGACGTCCATTGACGTTTAAAATATGTCCTTGACGCACAGACTACTTTTAGACCTATTTTGAACGTCCAGGGACGGTCCTTGTTTACTGGGTCAACATTAAATGTGGCATGTAAAGTGTTAAAACCATCCTGCAAACTTTATTCTTCTTCATTCCTAAAAATACATGAACACAACTGTATTATTCTCATTATGTCGGTTATGAAAATGAGTAAATAATCAGGAGCAAAATTATATTATAACACTATTTTATTCTTAGGACGTAGTGACAGGGGTTTAAATCCATAACCGGTTCGAGTTGGATTTAAAACCGAATTAAGTGAATTAATGTACTTTCCTTCAGCTCTACATACATTTGATGGCACTTAATATTGGGTTAATTTAAAAAAAGTTGAAACTGTAAATGTGTAAATACGTGTTTTTATTAGTTTTCTGGTTTTAAAGTCGTGTGTAACTGAATGCATGTGCTGTCCCCGCACTGCTCCACTGACTCGGAGTGGACGGAACCCCGTTCCCAAGCTTCATCTCTACAGAACCCTCAGAGTGCTCATGCACGCGCCTCGTCTCCATCCCTCGCGCAGGTGGACGGCGCGCGCCGTGACCCACTAACAACATCCCTTCAACGGAAGCAGCACATTTAGAACAAACAAATCCACTTACCCTTTTCTCCATGCGCCACGGGGGTAGTCCAGCAGTGTCCACGACCACTAACAGCACACACACACACACACACACACACAAACAAAACACCGTTCAAATTCACACACGCTTGAGGTGCAATACGAAAACCGCAAAAATGCGCTGATTCAGCGGAAACTGTGTGCAACAAAAACACGAGCCATACGCACACAACATCATGCATTTAATAACATCAGCGCACAACACTGCAGCGTTAGGCTTCTTATTGGAATGTTCCGTTCCACCTTAAATGCATCGGTAGTGAGTGCTGAGCCTTTTAAGGTGGAGTGGAAGAAAACCAAGAGAAGAAACCGTCAAATAAGGAATCAGCTTGTGTCGTTTACACATAACAGAAGGCAGAGACTGATTAAGCAATGAATTTAAGGTCGTACCGTGCAATAAGAGCGTCTGTCAGGCCCAGGGGATGCTCTCCGGTGCGCGCGCGTGCTGCTCTAGCTATGTGCATGGAGCGAATGAGGGTCTTATATGGGCCTTTAAAGCAGACAGAGAGAGAGAGAGAGAGAGAGAGAGAGAGAGAGAGAGAGAGAGAGAGTTGTTTCGGGGGTCATAACGCGACGGGGGTCTCTCACCCCCCCCTCCTTATCGCACGCGCTCGTGCATTACAAACGCAAAGGCCCCCCGTGCACACAGCACAGATCACAATTACTGAACCATTACAGTTCTTAAATCTCGTCCCAGTGTAAAGTTCTCCTCACAGGGACAGAAGGGTGGAGCAGGTGGGGTTTTAAATCTCATCATTTAAAATGTTCTACGTCACAATATAAACGGTTAAACTTGAGGATGAAATTAGAAATGAGCTGTGATCAGAATTAAAGAACCATGGGACATTCCACTGTAATCAGTGCTGAGTCCCTTAATGAGCTGAAAAACTGTTTATCTGGCAATAATCACTCTGCTGCTCGGCTCTGAGGCAGCTGAAACAGACTTCAGATGAAGGCAGAAGGGGACGAAATGCTGATCATCACCTGAATTTAATTCCAAAATATTCACTGTTTTATTCCCTCTTTCCCCCTGTTCCTCGGCGCTCAGGACCCCCACAGAGCAGGTGTGATGTGGTGGTGGATCATTCTCAGCGCTGCAGTGACACTGACGTGGTGGTGGTGTGTTAATGTGTGTTGTGCTGGTGTAGAGTGGATCAGACACAGCAGTGCTGCTGGAGTTTTTAAACCCTGTGTCCACTCTCTGTCCACTCTGTGAGACACTCCTCCCTCGTTGGTCCACCTTGTAGATGTAGAGTCAGAGAGAGTAGCTCATCTGTCGCTGCACAGTGTGTGTCGCTCGTCCTCTAGTCCTTCATCAGTGACACAGGACACTGCCCACAGGACACTGCTCATGGGATGCTGCCCACAGGACACTGCTCACAGGACGCTGCCCACAGGACACTGCACACGGAACACTGCCCACAGGACGCTGCCCACAGGACACTGCTCACGGGACGCTGCCCACAGGACACTGCTCACAGGACACTGCACACGGAACACTGCCCACAGGACGCTGCCCACAGGACACTGCTCACAGGATCCTGCCCACAGGACACTGCTCACAGGACACTGCCCACAGGACACTGCTCACAGGACGCTGCCCACAGGACACTGCTCACAGGACACTGCTCACAGGACGCTGCCCACAGGACGCTGCTCATGGGATGCTGCCCACAGGATGCTGCTCACAGGACGCTGCCCACAGGACGCTGCCCACAGGACACTGCTCACAGGACACTGCTCACAGGACGCTGCCCACAGGACACTGCTCATGGGATGCTGCCCACAGGATGCTGCTCACACGACACTGCTCACAGGACACTGCCCACACGACACTGCCCACAGGACGCTGCCCACAGGACACTGCCCACAGGACACTGCCCACACGACACTGCTCACAGGACGCTGCCCACAGGACATTGCTCACAGAATGCTGCCCACAGGACGCTGCCCACAGGATGCTGCCCAAAGGACACTGCTCACAGGGCACTGCCCACAGGACACTGCTCACAGGACACTGCTCACAGGACACTGCCCACAGGACGCTGCCCACAGGACGCTGCCCACAGGACACTGCTCACAGGACGCTGCCCACAGGACACTGCTCACAGGGCACTGCCCACAGGACGCTGCCCACAGGACACTGCCCACAGGACGCTGCCCACAGGACGCTGCCCACAGGACACTGCTCACAGGACGCTGCCCACAGGACACTGCTCACAGGGCACTGCCCACAGGACGCTGCCCACAGGACACTGCCCACAGGACACTGCTCACAGGACACTGCCCACCGGACACTGCTCACAGGACGCTGCCCACAGGACACTGCCCACAGGACACTGCTCACAGGACACTGCTCACAGGACGCTGCCCACAGGACACTGCCCACAGGACGCTGCCCACAGGACGCTGCCCACAGGACGCTGCCCACAGGACGCTGCTCACAGGACGCAGGACAGATGGGCTACAGTCTGTAACTGTGGAAACTACAGTTATGTTTCTTTTTACCTTTTGTTGTCTTCTAAAGCAAACTAATTAATAAGAGGTCAGCAAATGTCTCTAAAACATCAACAATCTCTGGTTGGTCCTCATGCTGGGCACATTTGGTCCTCAAACACAGAGGCAGACACGAGGAGACATGCATCAGCCACCTCTTCAGGAACAGCATCCTGACATTTTCCCAAGTTCTGCAGCGGAGATGAACACATTATGAACAAGAACCTTAAGACCTTCACCTCTGTGTCTCGGTACGTATCACTGGGGGGCTTTCCGATTGGTCAGCACTTCATTAGGAACTGACAGAGGAATCATGGGATCAGGATTGATTCACATTGGGTGGGACCAAGAATGGAGAGAAACACTGTAAAACAGTAAAAATGGATGAGGTCCTGTTTAGATTAGTGTTCAGTACAAGCTTCAGATAAAATTACACACAAAAGGTAGTGGTTCTGTATAAAACCAACTGAAACCATTAACCATCTGAATGTTTGTCCATTTGCTTTAAATGGACATCAAAAAGAGGTTTTGGTAGAACTACGTTATAGAACCAATATTTCTGTACTTCAGGATCATCCATCAATTTACCAGCCATCAACATTCAACATATCATTACATCACGCATCTCCGCAGAGCACCTCATCCAAGAATTCCCTGATTCTCCTTGATCATTTAAACTGGCCCCATCCATCCAACATGATCTCAGGTCTTTACAGATGTGTGGAGTCTCTGACTACAGCATATGGCCACCCAATCCATCCCCTCCCCTCATTCACAGGGCAGTAGAAATAACTGTACATGACAATTCACCATTGTGGCTGCTCTGTGGCACCTTGCTAACGCTAACTCTGCCTGTGAGCATATCCATTTCAGACCAGCTCACACTGGGCTTGCTGTAACTTAACGTTTCGTTGTGAATTACAAAAAAATGGGAACTTTGTGGCAAAAGGGACCTTTTCTTCTGTTGTAAATTACCTTTAAGGAGCACAATGGCAGCAGAGAGGCTTTCTTTTTGTGGGCCACCAGCTGGGGGGCACTGGGGGGCTTCAGCACTTCAGGATCAAGCAATACGAAGCCTTTCAACACCACGGGGGCTCCTTCCCCACACACACGATCACAGCAGCAAAGGCCTGAACAGCAGTGGCTCTAAAGGACTGCCAGGGGAGCACGGTCCTTTTAATGTTGCCCTAATGGACGATTTCCAGGTGTAATAGGCCAAAACCTAGGAAATATTCAAGATGAAGAACTATCTACAGTCAGCCGTTACATCATGACATGGTGCTTTGGTTGTTGTTTAATTTTTATTCTATTTGAAATGATGAGCGAAAAGCTTCATCTGTTAAATGCTTCACAGTAACTGTTGGCTACTAATGTTTCCTTTTTCTTTTTTTACAAACCCTGCGTTTGTAAGTTGGTCATTTTTTCTAAACTGGAGTATGAACATAAATCAGTGCTGTGTTCATTCCCTGGAAGCTTTATTTAATGACAAAAACACAAAGAACAGATTTCCAAAGTTATCTCTCAACAACTCAACTGCCTTTTGTAAATATAAACACATTTAGAATCTGACGCCTGCAACTCGCTCCAAAAACAACATGGTGGTGGAGTTTCCAACTGAGCTCCATCACGTTTTCTTTACTGACACTGTTTAAGCATTTTCATTCATTCATTCATTGTCTGTAACCCTTATCCAGTTCAGGGTCGCGGTGGGTCCAGAGCCTACCTGGAATCATTGGGCGCAAGGCGGGAATACACCCTGGAGGGGGCGCCAGTCCTTCACAGGGCAACACAGACACACATTCACTCACACCTACGGACACTTTTGGGTCACCAATCCACCGTGTGTTTTTGGACTGTGGGAGCACTCCGGAGCACCCATGCAGAACACACCACACTCCTCACAGACTGTCACCCGGAGGAAACCCACGCAGACACAGAGAGAACACACCACACTCCTCACAGACAGTCACCTGGAGGAAACCCACGCAGACACAGAGAGAACACACCACACTCCTCACAGACAGTCACCCGGAGGAAACCCACGCAGACACAGAGAGAACACACCACACTCCTCACAGACAGTCACCCGGAGGAAACCCACGCAGACACAGAGAGAACACACCACACTCCTCACAGACAGTCACCCGGAGGAAACCCACGCAGACACAGAGAGAACACACCACACTCCTCACAGACAGTCACCCGGAGGAAACCCACGCAGACACAGAGAGAACACACCACACTCCTCACAGACAGTCACCCGGAGGAAACCCACGCAGACACAGAGAGAACACACCACACTCCTCACAGACAGTCACCTGGAGGAAACCCACACAGACACAGAGAGAACACACCACACTCCTCACAGACAGTCACTCAGAGCGGGAATCGAACCCACAATCTCCAGGCCCCTGGAGCTGTGTGACTGCGACACCTACCTGCTGCGCCACCATGCCACTGTTTAAGCATTTGGGAATTAAAAAGATTCAGCACACCAGATATTGTGAGTGGAGTGTGTGAGTCGAGTTCTCGCTTGATACAAGACTTCAGGTCTTGGACACAGGCCAGTCACGCTCATGCACTCGGTGTTGTCATAGAGGCTTGGCATCATCCTGCTGAAACAACCATAGACTTCCCGGGAAAAGACATCATCCTGATGGGCGCATTTCATGACAGATGACGGTTTCTGAACGTGCCGCTGATGACACTCTGGACAGTCTGTTTCGTCTTTGGCATGGAGAACTTGACATCTATTTTTTTTTCTGAAAACAAGCTTAAATATGGACACATCTGACCACAGCATACCATCTGAGGACTGTTTATTGTTTCTCTGTTTCTCTGATGTCCCTGAATAAACTCATTAGGAGGGGAGTGTGAAGGGGTCAGTGGTGAATGGGGTTAATTTTACATGCCTCTTAGTGCCTCACTGTCAGCGAATGTTTGTTTTGTCTCCCTCTCTCCTCCCTCTCTTCCTTTATCTCACTTCCTTCTTTATTCTCTCTCCTCCATCTCTCTCTCTCTCTCTTCAACTTTACATTTTCTCTCTCCCTTCTCCTTTCGCTCCTCACACTCTCTCTATAAAGATATATTTGTCTTAATCTCTCTTCGCTCATTCTCTCTCTCACTATAACTTGCTCCCTCTTCCTCCTTTACTCTTTCTCACCTCTCTCTTCCAGTCTCATCCTCCTCTCTTCCTTTACTCAGCCAATGTCAAGGTGCATGTGTTAAAATCAAAAGTGAGGTATGGAGAATGTCAGAGTGTTTCTCAATTCCCCGCCACGACACAATGTAAAGAGTAGCTACTTAATGAGGTAAAGCAAGGTGTTTTACAAGTCATAAGACATAAGACATTATAAACCTTGTGAAGAAGAACATCAGGCAGGTTTACGTCAGTGAACTCCATAGTGCTAATGCCGTCTGGCGATGAAACTGTATCTTTATAGCTGTGTGATACTGTTCGGGAAGGACTGGCGCCCCCTCCAGGGTGTGTTCCTGCCTTGCGCCCAATGATTCCAGGTAGTCTCTGGACCCACCGCGACCCTGAACTGGATAAGCGCTTACAGATAATGAATGGATGGATACTGTTCTGAGGACACAGGGGTGAGAATGTCAGCAAGGTATTGGAGGTAAAGTCAGAGGAACGTTGGGAAACTCGCTCATCCTAAAGTGATTTTAATGCCATCTGGTTGCAGGAGGTCCATTGCAGAGGAGACATAGACAGTGCTTTGTTACAAACATCCCTTGTCCACGCCCAGCTGGGCTTTAGTCTAAATCTGAGTTTAGTGGAGGTAGTTTTTCGGCCATAAAACTAGCTCACTAACCTTGGCCAGCCTCACTACTTGACACCATTGACTTGGCTGTAAACTTGTAATGGGCATTGTGACCCCACGCCCCAGGGACCGGTGGGGCATCTAAACCCTCCAGTGAGCAGTGGTGTTGAGTGGAGGGGGGTGAGAGTGTTCATTCTAAGCTGTTTTACCTGTGTAGAGCTCACTTCCCCTCTCTCGCTCTCAAACTCTCACAACCCTCGCAGTAGAGTGAACTTGCTGGTGTGGGTTCACTCTATTTCAGTGAGAATCTGCTAAACACAAATATATATTAAGAAACAGGCTGTTTTTTGTCCATATCACATATTAGCACTAAGCTAATTCATAGACAATTCTTGATATCATTCAGTCATCCTCTGCATCCTGGTCCCGTTCATGGTCACGATTCATGATATGGATCAATGTTTTTGATCAAGTTCCACACATGAGCGTATCTTATCGTAAATAGATTTGTTTTGTGTTGTGTTTACATCTACAACCTGTCTTCCCTTTGTTATCATATAATAATCTCTCCATCTTTCCTCTCTTTGACTTCTCTTTGGATCAGAAAAGCCTTGGCCTTGTCATTCGCTTCCTACAAAGTCATTCTCTTTCTCTCTGGCTTTCCCTCCATCTTTCTTTCCTTTCTCCTCACTCTCTATATCTCCCTCCATCCTTCTCTTCTCCTATCCCTTTCTTCTCCCCTCCCTCCCTCTCCTGGCTGGTCTCCTTACAGATGGAGATTAACTCAGAGCCCGAGCCCCATCCGTTTTCCTGACTGTTTGTTATTAAGGAGATGGATGGCAGCTTGCAGTGCCAGGCCGACACAGCCGCAATTATACAGAGGCCTGTGATAGATAGAGGGAGAGGAGAGAGAGAGAGAGAGAGAGAGAGAGAGAGAGAGAGAGAGAGAGAGAGAGAGAGAGAGAGGAGATGGAGAAGGGGAGATATAGAGAGGTGCATCTATCACGCCCCTTAATCTACCTGTCACTCTGGGCGAAAGGCAGAGGAAAAGAAGGAGAAGGTTGGGAAGAGAGAGAGAGAGAGAGAGAGAGAGAGAGGGTGAGAGGGAGAACAAAAAGGAGAGAGGACACTCTCATAATGTAGTAAACCTGCTGCAATAGTACCTTCTGTAAATACTGAGAACAACATGACTTTTGCTTGATTTCCCTCCTCCAGCAACTTAAAACATTTTGGGGTCTTTTGCATTTAATAGCTATCCTCACATTTCTAACGATGGATTCATTCAGCCATAACATCAGCCATATTCAAGGCTTCATGGCTTTCGGATTCAGCCGTAACTGAGATGTGCAGATTATGCCTCCAGAACCGAACAGACCTAGCTTTGGAACCTTACGCTGATAACAATCTGGACAATGCTTTCTGTTTGACCGAGAGCCCATGGCACCCCCTATTTCCACAACTCCCAGAGGACCACTGCACACACTTCCACCATGCATTTCCAAACATAGCTGTTCAGAATACAGTCATAACTTTTGGATTCTGTGGCTGTGTTAACAAAAATATTGGCAATAACCTCCATGGTAACATCAGAAAGTTTAATATTAACTCAGTATCATTTTATCTTTCCTCTCACTTGCCCCACACCCCCCAATGCCCTAGAATTTAGGACCCCACAATCTTTAGAAATTACCCTGATCTAAAGTTCACATTCCATAATGTCATCAAAACAAATCTGACACATGCCCACACACACACACACACACACACACACACTCACACGCACGCACACGCACGCACGCACGCTCACGCACACACACACACACACACTCACGCACACACGCACACACACACACACTCATACACACACTCACACACACACACACTCATAAACACACACACACGCACACACACACACACACACACACACTCATACACACACACACACACGCACACACACACACACACACACACGCACGCACACGCACACACACACACACACACTCACACACACACACACGCACTCACGCACACACGCACACACACACTCACTCACGCACACACGCACACACACACACACACACACACTCACACACACACTCACACACGCACACACACACACACTCAGTGTATTGTTACACGAGCAGCTCGTATCATATGTGCGTGTATTCAGTGTGACGCGAGACAGTGTTTCTTCTTCTTTGCTGCCGAAATGTTAATGAAAAAGTAATCCAAGGTTCTCCCGTTTCCCCCCTGCACCCGCCTCACCCTCTCGTCTGTCCAAAAGAGTGAGGGATGGGATGGGGGGATTAATGCTCTTCCGCTGGCCATGGGGATGATGGATGGACAGATGTGGGGAAGGACAGACGGAGGGGAGGAGTGAGGAGAGGGGCAAAGGAGAAACGCCAAGTCAAGTGGATCATAAATCTGACCGAAGGTCTGCTTTGCATCACCGCAGCAATAGCAGAGGTGTTACAATGAGCCGCATGTGATCCTGAGATCTAGAGTAAACAGCTCGGGTCTGGGATGTTTTCATAATTTCTAACTCATCAGCTATTGATTGTTTACGATTGTTAAGTTATTTTTAGGTTAGAGCTAACTGCGAAAGAAAGGGGTTTATAAACACAGCAGGCCTTTGTTTCAGAAGCAGGGAAAATGGAGATATGATGGTATCAATATTTTCACACACTGTTTTCATCAAAATGCATCACTGCAACACACCACTGTACTGTACTCAACTGAGTCAGGGATGTTGTCTTTTGCCAATTATTCAGTTAGAAACAAAAAACAATCACATGTACAGCACCAGTCAAAAGTTTGAACACATCTCATTCAATGGTTTCTCTTTGTTTTTTATTATTTTCTCTGTTGTAAATGAATGTGAAAGACATTAAAACTATGAAGGAACACATATGGAATAATGTAGTAAACAGAAAAGTGTTAAACAAAGCAGACAATGTTTTATACTTTAGACTCTTCACAGTAGCCCCCTGTTGCTTTGATGACAGCTTCACACACTCTCCGTTCTCTCAGTCGGCTTCATGAGGTCGTCACCTGGAACGGTTTTCAGTGAACAGCCGTGGCCTCGTCGAGAGTTAATCTGTAGAACCGCTCTCTTCTGAATGTGTCTGAGACTGTAACTGGGGTTGTGCAGAGGTAGGGGTTGGTACACAGTTCTATACAGTGACTAGCTCTACTCCACCAATCACTGATGAGGAGATGTGTCCAAACTTTTGACGGGTGCTGTAAGCACAGGATGTGAGAATGAAGATGTACAAATATGAGCACTTTCAAGAACCACAGCGTTTCATTAAGCCTCTAAAATATTAACCTCACTCACAAATATGTGTTCTAAACTGACGCTGCAAAATCTGTGGGCCCTAAAACGTTGTCTAAAACCCTTCACATGGTTTTAGTGACCTTTCTATCTACAGTGTATCTTAAAGAAAACCGGAATAGATATAAATACACTGCACAATGCCTGAGATCGTTTTACAAACATTGTTTTCAGAAGGTTTTTATAGTGTTGACTTATTTTAGAAAACATGGGTTTCCCTCATATCCAACTAGTGTCCCATATGGATATGTGATATATAAAATAAGAATACGTATTTTCACCATATTTCACATATTTAATGTTCGAATGTTCGAATTCGTTTTTTTGCAAATATTCACTCATTCTGAATCAGGGCTGCATTCCTAAATGAATCTAGGGATTTCATCATCTACAGACCATAACATCATCCAAAGATTCAGAGAATCTGGAGAAATTTCTGCCAGTAAGCAGCAAGGCTGAAAAACCAACAGTGAAATCCTGTGACCTTCGATCCCTCAGACGGCACTGCATTTAAAACCGATATCATTCTGTAACGGATATTACCACATGGGCTCAGGAACACTTCAGAAAACCACTGTCAGTGAACACAGATCATCGCTTCATCTACTAGTGCAAGTTTAAACTCTACCAGGCAAAGCAAGAGCCATATATCAACAACAACCAGAAACACCGCTGCCTTCTCTGGGCCTGAGCTCATCTGAGAGGACCGACGTAAGAATGAGAAAGAATTTCATCTACAAAGCTTCAACAATTAGTTTCCTCAGTTCCCAAATGCTTATTGAGTGTTGTTAAAAGGAAGGTGATGTAACACAGTGGTGAACACTGCCCCTGTCCCAACTCTTTTGGAACGTGTTGCAGGCCTCAAATACAAAATGAGTGAATATTTGAAAAAAAAAACAATAAAGTTTATCCATTTGAACTTTAAATGTCTTGTCTTTGTAGTGTATTACTGATTAAAGGTTGAAAAAGGATTTACAGATTTTTATTTATGTTTTATGTATTCTGTATTTTATTTATATTGTATTATACTGTATTACATAACATCCCAACTTCATTGGAATTGGGGTTGTACATATGTGCCACTCGTATAGTTCTGTGCAAAAGTGTTAGGCACCCTATTTTTAAATATATGCTAATGAAGGGGCATGTTTTTCATGTTCAGGCAGCAATCAAATCCAGTACAGAGCAGTTGATTCTAATAGAATTGTCCGAGAGCACCAATGCCAGGGTGATGGTTGGTGTCGGATTTGTTCAGAGAAGCAGCTGCTCACCTCAGTGAAATGGAGCAATGCTTGTATGCGCTTGTAAAGCATGGTGCTAAGCCATTTCATGGGTCCATACAATCCATATATTCATAGACATGTGTTTACTGTTTGAATAAAGCTGAATGCCGTAATCAATCATGTGATCTAACTTCAGACAAAATGAATAAGTTCAATGTAAAAGGAAGCAAACGTGTATTTGGCAGCCCTTTTGCAGTTCATTCTGATGTGTGGGAGCTGCCGGGGGGCTGAGTGTGCTGCTCCGTCTCTAGGAGCAGAGGTGCCGTGCCGAGGAAGCTGTGTCTCCCGCAGCTCCCTCTCTGGAGCAGAGTGTCCGCATAGGGAGAGCAGTGTCTCCCGCAGCTCCATCCCTGGAGCAGAGGAGCTGCATAGAGAGACACCTGTCTCCCGCAGCTCCATTTCCTGGAGCAGAATAACCATGGGGAAAGAGCTGTCTCTCCTGCTCATGGTCAGTCCTGGTGTTCCATCAAGTTGCAACTTGGTATGGGTATATCTAGGCCGCCATTGCTTTACCGCCAAATACCGATGATGGAACAAGACATGTGCAGTTGATCTATGGCATCGGGCATCGATCAACCAATAAGAATGTTTAGACTCTGTGACATCATTGATGGACAGCCCCCTTATTATCAAAATAAAAGCCTTGAAAAAAATAAATAAATTGGGAAATAAATGAATGCAAAAAAATAATAAATAGTTATAGAAATAAATGAATAAATACTAAAATGAATATATAAAAATAAAAAATAAAAATAAATAAATAAATGAATAAATAAATAACAAAAATCAGGGTTCGTTTACATTTGGAGCGGGTGAAATGCGAAAGTCTCAAAATCCAAATACCTTGATCCACAAACGCAGATTCAACACTTTATAAATACAGTTTAATACTTTAATACGTTTCTCTCTCCAAATGTAAGACACATTTTTTTATGTGTGTGTGTCTATATGAACATTGAACAAATGTGTGTGTGTGTGTCTATATGAACATTGAACAAATGTGTGTGTGTGTGTGTCTATATGAATATTGAACAAATGTGTGTGTGTGTGTGTCTATATGAATATTGAACAAATGTGTGTGTGTGTGTGTCTATATGAACATTGAACAAATGTGTGTGTGTGTGTCTATATGAACATTGAACAAATGTGTGTGTGTGTGTGTGTCTATATGAACATTGAACAAATGTGTGTGTGTGTGTGTCTATATGAACATTGAACAAATGTGTGTGTGTGTGTGTCTATATGAACATTGAACAAATGTGTGTGTGTGTGTCTATATGAATATTGAACAAATGTGTGTGTGTGTGTCTATATGAACATTGAACAAATGTGTGTGTGTGTGTGTCTATATGAATATTGAACAAATGTGTGTGTGTGTGTGTGTGTCTATATGAACATTGAACAAATGTGTGTGTGTGTGTGTCTATATGAACATTGAACAAATGTGTGTGTCTACAATTAACCATTTCACATCTCTCTGAAAACCTTTGTTTACATTTCAAACACTGAATAAGTGACATCCCCTTCACATCTGTAACAAATTTAATCTAGATTCGTGTGATCTGAAGGATTAGTCATTAACAGATAAAGTCAAACAGTGTTTATGTATTTTATTCAGTTTTAGCCACAGCACTGTTCTGCATTTAAAATATGTTTGTTTTTGTTTATCTACAAAATATATTTTCAGTCTGGAGTTGTCTGTAAGTGCTGTTGGTCTGGCTCAGATTAGATAACACACACACACACACACACACACACACACACACACACAAACACTCAGCAGCCCACTCCATCGCCCCTTGCTCCATTTGTCATGGGGGAGCTGTCGGCCGCTGTGATTGGTTGTTTCTGGAGACAGATAGCCGATAGGCTCTGATTAATGGTCGTGGCTCCAGCTCCTGCTCATTGATCAAGGGAAGGGGCAGGAGAGGGGAGAGAGAAAGAAGGAGAGAGGGATGAGGGATGGAGAGTGGGAGGGAGAGTGAAATGAGAGAGAGAGAGAGAGAGAGAGAGAGAGAGAGAGAGAGAGAGAGAGAGAGAGAGAGAGAGAGAGAGAGAGAGAGAGAGACAGTACACTGCTGTTCTGTCAAGCTTCCAGACTCTGCCAATGATCTGCTTGTGATTATGTTTCCAGTATAATCCTGTGATCCATTTGTCCAGACTTCAAGATGTTTTTAAATGTTCCAAATCTTTGTATTTGCATTTTTTGTCATTTGTCCTATCCTTTACCTGCCCTTTACACTGCATCACAATTTCACAAGAAATGGACCAATAGAAACATTCCTGAAATGGGCTGCAGTGAAGTCATATTACATTTCTCCCTGTTCAGTCTTTAGACTGTTGTTTCGGGGCAGGGTCAGAGATGTGAGATTTTGTACAGACTTTTGGAGACAACTCTTCAGCTTCAAGGTGCAACCATCTCACCTGACATTCAGATGTGCACAGTCAGCTCATACACTCTCAGAAAACCTGCCACAGTGGTGGGACCCTCAAGGGAACGCATTGAATACTGTTAGTTATTGATCATAATTATACTTTATCATATATTCATAGGTTGTGTGGATTGTTTATGCCCCATTTCACCTCCAGGACTTTTATTGTGTTCTTTTATTCTCCACAGTTGTATAATGAAAGATTACAGCGATCCCCCTCTCCTTCTGGAGAAGAGAATGTAACAAAACTGGACTTTAACACCACTGCTGTAGCTTTAAAGGAATATTTACACTGTTTGTATCTTTAGTGACAATAAGGTACCTGTACAGAACCTTCTTTCTGAGAGTGTATAATCTTTATAGAAAACCCTGTGTAGATGCACATAAGCATTCCGAGTGTTTAAAAAATGCTCATCAGGAAGTGGGGCATTAGAATGTAGGCGGGAGCGTCAGTGTTAGCGGTCACACTTAGCCTTATGCTACACATGGACAGCTGGGGCAGAGCGAGGTGCGCCTGTGTCTGAGGAAACTCTCAGAGAAAGTAACTTCAATTTAGGCCCTGCATCCTGCTCCTAGTTGTTTTTAGGCTAAATCCAGTGAGTCTTGGTATTTATTTAGACCAAAACTAGATGCTGAATTTGGGCTTTGTTTAGACTGTAGTCCAAATTTAACCCAAGACATATTTATCAAACAGAGGGACTTCATTTTCTAGATGTCTTTTTGGTTTTTTTCCTTTTCACTGGTCATTGTTTAGTTGGAAGGTTGAAGGCATTAGTTGGAGCATTGCTGAACTCTCCGCTGGCTGCTCCTCCAGCTTATTCCCGTTGTTCTACAGCCAGAGCCGGGGTGCTGTCGTCTGCAGGACACTCTGCTTCCCCGTCTGAGAGGGTCTCTCCTCTTCTTCTGCTTTCCCTTCGAGAAAAGACACCTCAGAGACAGATGTTACGCCTTCACTCTCTTACAGGGAGAGTTTAGGGAACTGAGAGTTTAGAGTTAATCAGGGAATTGTTCATCTAGGTTTCAGAACTGAACCCAACATGCTGTTAAAACCTTGACCTGGGGTTCCTTGTGGGAAGTGGGTTATTGTGGTTTGGGTTTATCTCCTGTAATTGACCCCGTGATTTATTCATTGATATTTCTATTGACTGTGAGAATCACTGTTAAAAACTTTAAATGCTGAGTTTAATGCTGAGTTTAACCCTTTGATACTCACTGTCATGGCAGGTCATGTCTGATAAGGCTGTTTAGCTCTGTTATTTTTACAGATAAACTGAGCAGTGGTGGTCATCTCTGTGACCCCAAAACCTCTGCTATGATAACACTCAGGAAAGATTAGGAACCAAGGGACGGGCGTAACATAAACCATGGTTTTACATCGTCAAAAGTGTGATGGATTAATAAAATGTTAATGCTGAGGTTCGTTACAGATGTTTTCTCCGTAGTAAAGTCACCTCCGACACACAGCTCATTTATTACAGTTATAAACGTTTTAAAACACTTAATAAAACACTTAACACTGCGTTACTGATTGATGCACATTCTGTTAATATTCTGAGTTAAAATACGTAAACAGCTCTTTACAGAACTTGCTTCTGTGCATTTGAACACATTTTAATTTAATAACAAATGGTATAAAATCCTTTAATAATTATATAAAATATATGAAGTCCTCAGAAAATCAACAGTGAATGCCATTTGACCAGGGGTTTCCAAACTTTTGCATCAGAGAGGGACAGGCCCTCTGTAATCTGCATGTATTTGTGTGAGAAAGAGTGTGTGTGTGTGGCTCTGTATGTGATGGGGGACTCTCTGTGGGGGGGGGTCAATGATGTGAGGTCGTGACCTTGTTGACCCTGGGGGAGTGGAGATCATCAATCAGCAAGAGGCAGTACAGAACAGCAGGACACACATACACACAACCCCCCCCTCACGCCACCCTCCCAACGACCCCAAAACCACCCCAACACACACACACACACAGGCTTGTGTTTACACTAAATCAGTGTCATATACATCACACTGAGTCATAAGATTAAAACCACGTCCTTGTTTCTACCCTCACTGTCCGCACCGGTCTCTCTACTGCATTCATTACTTATCTGTATTCAGTGTTTGGTTTGTTTACTTTATTAGTCTCTTTTACACCCGTTCTTCAATGGTACGGACCCCTTAAGGATGTTGTTTGTTGAATGTTTTTTGCTGGTGGACTGGTCTAAGTCCTGCAGTGACACAGAGGGGTCCTTCTGTTTTTCTGTGAATATTTACTTCATTGAAATGTGTGCATCGTTTCTACGTCTGTCAGCACTTAATATAAATAATTAATCTGTTATATTCATATTAAATTCATGCTCACAAACAAATGCAACAGTTTACATTCTTATCTGAAGGTATTGATACTGAACGTCACTGAGTCAATCAGCAGCACGCTCCACACCGTAGACTCACCATTACTTTAAACTCATTTCACATCTCATCTATTATTACAACACATATTATATATTATTATTACATTCATCCATCCATTATCTGTAACTCTTATCCAGTTCAGGGTCACGGTGGGTCCAGAGACTACCTGGAATCATTGGGCGCAAGGCAGGGACACACCCTGGAGGGGGCGCCAGTCCTTCACAGGGCTACACACACACACACACTCACACCTACGGTCACTTTTGAGTCACCAATCCACCTACCAACGTGTGTTTTTGGACTGTGGGGGGAAACCGGAGCATCCGGAGGAAACCCACACCGACACAGAGAGAACACACCACACTCCTCACAGACAGTCACCCGGAGCAGGAATCGAACCCACAACCTGCGTGTGTGACTGCAACACCTACCTGCTGTGCCACCGTGCCGCCAATATTATTACATCATATTACACATTTCACATCTCATATTAACACGTTTTTAACACTAGTAATTAATTGTAATCTATAAATACCCCCTCCCCTCC